>NC_091986.1:220947506-220988952 GCF_044704955.1 Pristiophorus japonicus | reverse complement strand
GGGGGTTATATAGGGGGGTATATTGGGGAGTATATTGAAGGGGTTATATTGGCGGTTATATTGGGGGTTATATTTGGGGTTATATTGGGGGGTTTATATAGGGGGGTATATTGGGGGATATATTGGAGGGTATATTGGGGGGGTTATATTGGGGGGGTTATATTTGGGTGGTTATTTTGGGGGGTTATATTGGGGGGGTTATGTTATGGATTATATTGGGTGGTTATATTGGGGTGGGGTTATATTGGGGGGTTATATTGGCGTGGTGTTATATTGGCATGGGGTTATATTGGGGGTTTATATTGGAGGGTTATTTGGGGGGTTATATTGGGGAGTTATATTGGGGGTTTATATTGGGGGGGTTATATTGGGGGGTTATATTGGGGGTTATATTGGGGGGTTATATTGGGGGGTTTATATTGGGAGGTGATATTGGCAGGGGTTATATTGGGGGGTTATATTGGGGGGGTTATATTGGGAGGGTTATATTGGATGGTTATTTGGGGGTTATATTGAGGGGTTATATTGGGGGTTTATTTTGGGAGGTTATATTTGGGGGGGGTTATATTGAGGGTTATATTGTGGGGGTTATATTGGGGTTTCGATTGGGGTGGGTTATATTGGGGGTTATATTGGAAGGTTATATTGGAGAGTTATTTGGGGGGTTATATTGGGGGGTTATATTGGGGGGTTATATTGGGAGTGTTATATTGGATGGTTATTTGGGGGTTATATTGGGGGGTTATATTGGGGGTTTATTTTGGGAGGTTATATTTGGGGGGGGTTATATTGAGGGTTATATTGTGGGGGTTATATTGGGGTTTCTATTGGGGTGGGTTATATTGGGGGTTATATTGGGAGGGCTATATTGGGAGGGGGTGCAAATGCTCCCTCTGCTCCGGCCCTACAAGGGTTGCTTCCCCAGCCTCTCCTCACCTCGCTGTGGGCTCCCTGAGGCCTGCACAGCAGGTGAAAGCACAGGCCTCAGGCCTCATTGAAATATGAAAGTGCCGCACATCTCGGTAACATAAGGCTGTGTTTCTCAGACTGTGCTCGGGAACCCGGCGGTGAATGGAAGGCGGAGGATCGCTGCCTGGGAGAGGGATGTGCTTTTCCAGCATGGCTTGTGGGCCGGGAGGAGGAGCGCTCGTCCCCCTATCCCCCGCCCCCCCACCCCCCCCAGCCCCTCTGCACCCGAAGCTAAGCTGCTTTCCTCTCCCCGCCCCCTGATCGCCCCCTGCCCGCAATTGTACCCACGCCACTAACGGACCCCCGCAATCACTCCCCCCCCCGCGCTGCAATGTACGCACCCCGCGAGTATGCTCATGGTTTTGTTGAGCTGTTGAGTCAGGAGCGGCTGAGCCAATCACGTGATGTTCACAAGACTCAATAAAACCCCGGCCAGTTGGGTTCGGGGGATCCATGATGGGGCAGGTGGTTGTGAGCCTGGTGGATGAGCGGGTAATGTGTCGTGTGATTGTTAAACCTTCGCTGATAAACCAACCAGTTCTCAATCACAACGTGTTGCTACGACCCTACACGTTACACTGTACACCACCCCCCCCCCCCCCCACTCCCCCCCCTCGCGATCGTTATCCCAAGGACCTACCCTTTCCTGCGTTGCAGCCTTTTCTGGAACATTCACCGCCCGGCAGAGAGGCGAGCTGCCAATCGGGCTGCAATCTGGGCAAGCATCCTGTTGGAAAGAAAAACATCTCTTATGGCTGGGACTCACAACTCAGCAACAACAACAACAGCTTGCATTTATGTAGCCGCTTTAACGTAGTAAAACGTCCCAAGGCACTTCACAGAAGCCATTAGCAAACAGATTTTGACACCGAGCCACATAAGTAGAAATTAGGGCAGGTGACCAAAAGCTTGTTCAAAGAGGTCGGTTTTAAGGAGCATCTTGAAAGAAGGAAAGACTATTTTTTGAAGGAGGAGAGAGAGGGGGAGAGGTTTAGGGAGGGAGTTCCAGAGCTTGGGGCCCAGGCAACAGAAGGCACGGCCACCAATGGCGGAGCGATGGAAATCGGGGGATGTGCAAGAGGACAGAATTAGAGGGGCGCAGAGATCTTGGAGGGCTGTGGGGCTGGAGGGGGTTACAGAGATAGGGAGTGGTATAGGGCTGCAGGGGGTTACAGAGATAGCGAGGGGTGTAGGGGCTGGAGGAGGTTACAGACATAGGGAGGAGTGTAGGGCTGGAGGGGGTTACAGAGATAGGGGGGGGTGTAGGGTCTGGAGGGGGTTACACAGATATTCAGGGTGTAAGGGCGGGAGGAGGTTAGAGAGATAGGGAAGTGTGTCAGGCTGGAGGATGTTACAGAGATAGGGAGGGGTGTGGGGGTGGGGGAGGTTACAGGGTTAGGAAGGGGAGTAGGGGCTGGAGGAGATTACAGAGATAGAGAGGGGTGTAGGGGCTGGAGGGGGTTACAGAGATAGGGAGGGGTATAGGACTGGAGGGGGGTTACAGGGATAACGAGGGTGTAGGGGCTGGAGGAGGTTGCAGGGTTAGGAAGGGGAGTAGGGGCTGGAGGAGGTTACAGAGATAGGGAGGGGTGTAGGGGCTGGAGGGGGTTACAGAGATAGGGAGGTGTGTAGGGGCTGGAGGAGGTTATAGAGATAGGGAGGGGTCTAAGGCTGGAGGATGTTACAGAGAGAGGGAGGGGTGTAGGGCCTGGAGGAAGTTACAGAGAGAGGGAGGGGTGTAGGGCCTAGAGGAAGTTACAGAGATAGGGAGGGGTTTAGGGGCTGGAGAGGGTTAGAGATAGGGAAGGGTGTAGGGAAGGGGGTTATAGGGTTAGGGAGGGTGTAGGGGGAAGGGTTACAGGGATGGGGGTGGTGTAGGGGGAGGGGTTTACAGGGATGGGAGGGTGTCGGAGAAGTTGTTTGTGTGGGGGACGGGTGGGCATGGAGGAGGGGTGTAGGGTGAGGGGATTACAGAGTTAGAGAGGGGTGTAGGGGCTGGAGGAGGTTACAGAGATAGGGAGGGGTGTAGGGCTGGAGGAGGTTACAGAGATAGGGAGGGGTGTAGGGCTGGAGGAGGTTACAGAGATAGGGAGGGGTGTAGGGCTGGAGGAGGTTACAGAGATAGGGAGGTGTAAAGTCCTTACTCTAAAGCATGAAACCACATGAGGCACATTCCAGGGACAAGGTCGCTTTGTGACCTTAACTCTTTATTATAGGACTCCAGAAGTGATGACCCTGCGTGGGACCTCCCTTTATATACCTGAGTGATCAGGTAAGGAGTGTCTCCCACAAGTTCACCCCCTGTGGTCAAGGTGTGCATCTGAGTTGAGTGCATATAGTAATACAGTGGTGTTACATTGTAGTTACATACATGGCATCACCTTCCCCCCCCCAAAGTCTTACTGGGATCATAGGTTTAGTCTTTCAGGTGGTCTACTCTCCCTCGTGGAGCGCCGCAGTTGGGGCTCTGGTTGTTGGACACTGATGTGAGTGTCTGTCACCTGTGGTGATTCTGGCCTGTCCGGGCTGACCGCAGGGACTGTGCATTCTTCTGATTGCTCTTGTTGCTCGTTCACTGGCGGTAGTGTGAGCTCCATCTCATGGTCTTCTTCATGTTCCTCCGTGTCCATGCTGAACCTTTTTTTTTACTTGGTCCAGATGCTTACGGCATATCTGGCCATTGTTGAGTTTTACCACGATGATCATATTCTCCTCTTTGTCAATTACAGTACCCTGAAGCCATTTGGGCCCCATGGTGTGATTGAGGACGAATCATTTATTTCAATACATCTCCCCCTTGAATTACGGTCATGGTACTCGTTTTGTGACTTGCGCTTGCCCTCAACTATGTCGGTCAGGACTGGGTGGATGAGGGAAAACCGAGTTTTGAGTGTCCGTTTCATGAGTAGCTCCGTGAGCGAGTGCGAGCGGGATCTATAGGCCAGAAGGAGGCTCGATAAGCAGCATTGTAGGGAAGGTCCTTGAATCCTGAGCATACCTTGCTTAATGATTTGGACTGCCCGTTCTGCCTGGCCATTGGAGGCCGGCTTGAACGGCGCAGTCCTGACGTGGTTGATGCCATTACCCGACATGAGCTCCCGGAATTCATAACTCGAGAAACACGGGCCATTGTCACTAACCAGGATGTCCGGCAAGTCATGGGTTGAACAGATCGCATGTAGGCTTTTCACGGTGGTGGATGACGTGCATGAATTCAGGATGATGCACTCAATCCATTTTGAGTACGCATCTACTACAATGAGGAACATCTTCCCCATGAACGGGCCCGCGTAGTCAACGTGAATGCGTGACCATGGCTTGGTGGGCCAGGGCCATGGGCTGAGCAGGGCCTCCCTGGGGGCATTTCCCAGCTGGGCACAGGTCGTGCACCTGCGAACACAGTGTTCCAGGTCTGAATCAATTCCAGGCCACCAAACGTCTGACCGGGCAATGGCCTTCATCATCACAATGCCTGGGTGCTCGCTGTGGAGTTCCCTGATGAATATCTCCCTGCCCTTCTGGGGCATGACTACATGGCTGCCCCATAGTAGGCAGTCGGCTTGGATGGAGAGCTCATCCATCCGTCTGTGGAACGGTCTGACCTCCTCAGGGCATGCTCTGTGTGCGGGCGCCCAATCCCCAGTCAGGACACATTTCTTAGTCAAGGAAAGGAGGGGATCTCTGTTGGTCCAGATTTTGATCTGGCGGGCTGTGATGGAGGAGCCTGCGCTGTCAAAGGCATCAACAGCCATGACCATCTCAGCGCTTTGCTCTGCTGCTCCCTCGGTGGTGACCAGTGGGAGCCTGTTGAGCGCGTCAGCGCAGTTTTCAGTGCCGGGCTGGTGCCGGATGGAGTAGTCATAAGCAGCCAGTGTGAGGGCCCATCGCTGTATGTGGGCTGATGAATTGGCATTGACAGCCTTGCTGCCTGACAACAGGGATGTGAGTGGCTTGTGGTCCGTCTCTAATTCAAACTTCCTACCGAAGAGGTACTGATGCATTTTTTTTTACACCATAGACACATGCAAGCGCTTCCTTCTCGACCATCCCACATCCCCGTTCTGCTTGAGAGAGCGACCTGGAGGCATAAGCCACAGGTTGTAGTTGACCCTCAGCATTGCCCTGCTGCAACATGCACCCAACACCATAGGACAATGCATCACAAGTCAGAACTAAACGTTTTCAGGGGTCGTACAGGGTCAACAATTTGTTTGAACAAAGTAGATTTCTCGCCCAATCAAAAGCCCGTTCCTGACAGTCCCCCCAAAACCAATCGTAACCCTTACGCAGGAGCACGTGTAGCGGCTCCAACAACGTGCTCAAGTTCGGCAGAAAGTTCCCGAAATAGTTCAACAGTTCCAGGAATGAACGCAGCTCCGCTGTGTTGCAGGGCCAGGGTGCTCGTCGAATCGCCTCTGTTTAGGATTCGGTGGGCCGAATCCCATCTGCAGCAACCCTCCTGCCCAGAAACTCAACCGCAGGAGCTAAGAACACACATTTAGACTTCTTGAGTCGCAGGCCTACCCGGTCCAGTCGGTGTAGCACCTCCTCCAGGTTGTGGAGGTGTTCCTCGGTGTCTCGACCCATGATGAGGACATCGTCCTGGAATACGATCGTTCCAGGAATGGATTTAAGCAGGCTTTCCATGTTACGTTGAAAAATCGCGGCCGCTGATCGAATGCCAAACGGGCACCTGTTATATGCAAACAGTCCCTTGTGCGTGGTGATGGTGGTCAGTAGTTTGGATTCGTCGGCCAGTTCCTGGGTCATATAGGCTGAAGTCAGGTCCAACTTGGTGAACAGCTTGCCGCCTGCCAGCGTGGCAAAAAGACCCTTCGCTCTTGGACAGCTAGGGACACCCGGTTGATGGTGACCTTATAATCGCCACAGATCCTGACAGAGCCATCCGCTTTTAGAACGGGAGTGATGGGGCTCGCCCAGTCGCTGAATTCAACAGGCGAGATGATGCCCTCTCGCAACAGCCGGTCCAATTCGCTCTACATTTTTTTCCCGCATCACATACGGCACCGCTCTGGCTTTGTGGTGCACTGGCCTGGCGTCCGGGGTGATGTGTATCACTACTTTAGTGCCTTTGAAAGTCCCAATGCCAGGTTGGAATAGTGACTCGAATTGTTGTAGGACTTGTGAGCATGAACTTCGCTCCACCGAGGACATTGCATGAACATCCCCCCATTTCCAGTTCATCTCGGCTAACCAGCTCCTCCCCAACAGAGCGGGACCATTGCCCGGGACAATCCAAAGTGGCAGCCGGTTCACTAGCCCATTGTGTGTGACAGCCATCATTGCACTGCCTAGCACCGGAATGATTTCCTTGGTGTAAGTCCGTAATTGTGTCTCAATACGTGCTAATTTGGGTCTACTGGCTTTGAGTGGCCATAGCTTCTCAAATTGCTGAACGCCCATGAGTGACTGGCTGGTCCCAGTGTCCAGCTCCATGCGTACTGGGAGGCCGTTCAACAAAACCCTCATCATCATTGGTGGCGTTTTGGTGTATGAACTGTGAATATTCGCCGCATGGACCCGCTGAACCTCGACATCCATCGATTTGCCCCAAAAGTCATCCTGCCTCACAGAACCCTCTTCTGGTCCCTCTGTCTCATATATCAGTCTGGTTGCAGGTTTCCTACACATTCGAGCTAAAGGGCCACTGAGATTGCAGTTTCTGCAGACAAAATGTTGGAATCTGCAAGATCTGGCTGGGTGTTTTCCCCCACACCTCCAGCATGAGTTAAAGTTTCCATTGTTGGGAACAAAGGGACCAAGGCCAGGAATTCTGCGCTGACTGTCCTTTTGACTGCTCTTAAGTACCCTATTAGTGGATGTCAATGGCCCCATCCCGGGCCGCATTGTCCACTGTGATGGCATGAACGTCCATTCAGCCTGCCATTGTCTCTTTTGAGATCCTGCTCTGGGATCTATTGCTGCCTGGTAAATGTCGGACTGCCCCTGCCTGCCTGCGGGGCTCTGAGTAGCATTTATGATGTTGACTCCCTGATCCATCGCCGCGTTAGAGGCAGAATTGCGCGCGTAAATCATTTTCATCTCTTCCTCCCCCGCCATGAAAGTTTGAGCTAACAACACTGCCGCTTCCAAGGTCAAGTCCTTGGTCTCAATTAACTTGCGAAAAATTCCCGCATGACCGATACCCTCGATGAAGAAGTCCCTTAGCATCTCCCCCCTGCAGGCATCTGTGAACTTACAGAGGCTGGCCAAACGCTGGAGGTCCGTTACAAAGTTTGGTATGCTCTATCCTTCACGTCGGTGGGTATAGAAGCTGTGTCGAGCCATGTGTATGCTACTCGCCGGTTTGAGGTGCTCCCCGATTAGTTTGTTGAGCTCTTCAAAGGTTTTGTCTGCCGGCTTTTCGGGTGCCAGTAAGTCCTTCATGAGCGCGTAAATCTTTGGCCCGCAGCTGATCAGGAGATGAGCCCGTCGCTTGTCGGCCGCTGCATCCCCCAGCCAGTCTTTAGTTACGAAGCTTTGCTGAAGCCTCTCGACAAAATCGTCCCAGTCTTCCCCAACACAGTACCGTTCCTCTGTGCTACCGGTGGCCATTCTCGTGGGTCGTGAATTCCCGTTTCTCGTGAATTCCCGTTTCTCGTCGCCAATGTAAAGTCCTTACTCTATAGCATGAAACCACATGAGGCACATTCCAGGGACAAGGCCACTCTGTGACCTTAACTCTTTATTACAGCACTCCAGAAGTGATGACCCTGCGTGGGACCTCCCCTTATATACCTGTGTGATCAGGTAAGGAGTGTCTCCCACAAGTTCACCCCTTGTGGTCAAGGTGTGCATCTAAGTTGAGTGTATAGAGTAATACAGTGGTGTCACATTGTGGTTACAAACATGACAGAAGGGGTGTAGGGGCTGGAGGGGGTTACAGAGATAGGGAGGGGTATAGGGGCTGGAGGGGGTTAGAGATAGGGAGGGGTGTAGGGAAGGGGGTTACAGGGATAGGGAGGGGTGTAGTGGGAGGGGTTACAGAGATGGGGGGGTGTAGGGGAGGGGGTTACTGGGATGGGGGGGATGTAGGGGAAGGGGTTTGTGTGGGGGAGGGGAGGGATGGGGTGTGGGGGATGGGTGTGCCTGGGGGAGGGGTGTAGGGTGAGGGTGTTACAGAGATAGGGAGGGGTGTATGGGCTGGAGCGGGTTACAGAGATAGGGAGGGATGTAGGGGCTAGAGGGGGTTACAGAGATAGGGAGGGGTGTAGGGTGAGGGGGTTACAGAGATAGGGAAGGGTGTATGGGCTGGAGCGGGTTACAGAGATAGGGAGGGATGTAGGGTGAGGGGGTTACAGAGATAGGGAAGGGTGTAGGGTGAGGTGGTTACAGAGATAGGGAGGGGTGTATGGGCTGGAGCGGGTTACAGAGATAGGGAGGGATGTAGGGGCTGGAGGAGGTTACAGAGATAGGGAGGGGTGTAGGGGCTGGAGGAGGTTACAGAGATAGGGAGGGGTGTAGGGACTGGAGGGGGTTACAGAAATAGGGAGGGGTCTAAGGCTGGAGGATGTTACAGAAAGAGGGAGGGTGTAGGGCTTGGAGGAGGTTACAGAGATAGGGAAGGGTGTTGGGGCTGGAGGATGTTACAGAGATAGGGAGGGGTGTAGGGTGAGGTGATTACAGAGATAGGGAGGGGTGTATGGGCTGGAGCGGGTTACAGAGATAGGGAGGGGTGTAGGGAAGGGGGTTACAGGGATACGGAGGGGTGTAGAGGGAAGGGTTACAGGGATAGGGGGTGTAGGGGGAGGGGGTTACTGGGATGGGGGGTGTTGGGGAAGGCGTTTGTGTGGGGGAGGGATGGGGTTTGGGGGATGGGGTGTGGGGGATGGGTGTGTCTGGGGGAGGGGTGTGTCTGGGGGATGGGTGTAGGGTGAGGGGGTTACAGAGATAGGGAGAGGTGGGGGGCCTGGAGGAGGTTACGGAGATAGGGAGGGTGTATGGGCTGGAGGGGGTTGCAGAGATAGGGAGAGGTGTGGGGCCTGGAGGAGGTTACAGAGATAGGGAGGGTGTATGGGCTGGAGGGGGTTACAGAGATAGGGAGAGGTGTGGGGCCTGGAGGAGGTTACAGAGATAGGGAGGGTGTAGGGGCTGGACGAGGTTACAGAGATAGGGAGGGGTGTAGGGGCTGGAGGGGGTTAGAGATAGTGCGGGATGTAGGGAAGGGAGTTACAGGGATAGGGAGGGGTGTAGGGGGAGGGGGTTACTGGGATATGGAGGTGTAGGGGAAGTGGTTTGTGTGGGGGAGGGGGAGAGATGGGGTGTGGGGGAAGGGTGGGCATGTGGGAGGGGTGTAGGGTGAGGGGATTACAGAGTTAGAGAGGGGTGTAGGGGCTGGTGAGGGTTACAGAGATAGGAATGGCTGTGGGGCCTGGTGGAGGTTACAGAGATAGGGAACGGGTGTAGGGCTGAAGGACGTTACAGAGATAGGGAGGGGTGTAGGGGCTGGAGGGGGTTACAGAGATAGTTAGGGCTGTGAGGCCTGGAGGAGGTTACAGAGATAGGGAGCAGTGTAGGGGCTGGAGGAGGTTACAGAGATAGGGAGGGGTGTCGGGTGAGGGGGTTACAGAGATAGGGAGGGGTGTAGGTGCTGGAAGGGGTTACAGAGATAAGGAGGGGTGTAGGGCTGGAGGAGGTTACAGAGATAGGGAGAGGTGTAGGAGCTGGAGAAGGTAAAAGATATGGGGGGTGTAAGTTTGGAGTGGGTTACAGAGATAGGGAGAGGTGTGGGAGGAGGTGTTACAGGGATAGTGAGAGCTGGAGGAGGTTACAGGGTTAGGAAGGGGTGAAGGGCTAAAGGAGGTTACAGAGATAGGAAGAGGTGTAGGGGCTGGAGGGGTTTTCAGAGATAGGGAGGGGTGTAGTGGCTGGGGGGGGGGTTACAGAGATGGGGAGATGTTTGGTGGGAGGAGGTTACATGGGTGGTGGTGTAGGGGAAAGGGTTTGTGTGGGGGAGGGGGAGGGGGTGTCTGGGGGAGGGATGTAGGGTGAGGGGGTTACAGGGATAGCGAGGGGTGAGACTGGATTTCCTGCTCCTGATCACTATCCTTTTCACTGGAGGTCAGGTCAGATCAGCACACAGGAACAGGAGGAGGCCATTCAGCCCCTCGAGCCTGTTACACAGGAACAGGAGGAGGCCCATTCAGCCCCTCGAGCCTGTTACACAGGAACAGGAGGAGGCCCATTCAGCCCCTCGATCCTGTTATACAGGAACAGGAGGAGGCCATTCAGCCCCTCGAGCCTGTACACAGGAACAGGAGGAGGCCATTCAGTCCCTCGAGCCTGTTACACAGGAACAGGAGGAGGCCATTCAGCCCCTCGAGCCTGTTACACAGGAACAGGAGGAGGCCATTCAGCCCCTCGAGCCTGCTACACAGGAACAGGAGGAGGCCCATTCAGCCCTTCGAGCCTGTTACACAGGAACAAGAGGAGGCTCATTCAGTCCCTCAAGCCTGTTCCGCCATTCAATCAGATCATGGCTGATCTGTATCTTAACTCCACCTACCCTCCTTGTTCCGTAAGCCTTAATACCCTTACCAACAAAATATATCAGTCTTGAAAGCTCCAATTGACCCCCGGCCTCAACAGCTTTTTTTGGAGAGAGTTCCAGATTCCCAGCACCCTTTGTGTGAAGAAGTGCTCCCTGACATCAACCTGAACGGCCGGGCTCTAATTTGAAGCTTTGGCCCCTTGTTCTGCACCCCCCCCACCAGAGGGAAGAGTGGCTTACAAATGAATCTGGATTGTTTGTGATTCCTGGCTCCACAGGGTGTTTATTTTGCAACCCACCGACACCTGGGAGTCCCTGGCCAAAGAACGCCCTAAGTGGAGGAAGTGCATCCGGGAGGGCGCTGAGCACCTCGAGTCTCGTCGCCGAGAGCATGCAGAAATCAAGCGCAGGCAGCGGAAGGAGCGTGCGGCAAACCAGACTCCCCACCCACCCTTTCCCTCAACCACTGTCTGTCCCACCTGTGACAGAGACTGTAATTCCTGTATTGGACTGTTCAGTCACCTGAGAACTCACTTTTAGAGTGGATGCAAGTCTTCCTCGATTCCGAGGGACTGCCTATGATGATGATTTTGCAACAAAATAAAATAGCTTTGACTTACTTGGGGCTGAGGGGTAACTACTCTGTCCTGAGCAGAGGGTATTTGCATATTTAAAGGACCAAGCACCTGCTTTAGGTGTCTGCCCGGGACAGTTAAGGAATGGGCCCGGCGAATTTAACAGTTCTTGCAGACTGTCCCACCATTCATGCAGACTGTCCCATCGCTCCACTGCCAAACTGGCCTGCTTTGCACCTGTTTTAGGCCCAAACAACAGACACCACGCAACATCATTTCTACCCCAGTGTCTTTGCATCCGCCCTGTCGAATCCGCTTTATCATTTTAATCACCTTGATCAGCTCACCCCTCAATCTTCCAAACTCACATAAACACAAACCTGTTATATATGTGGACTTGTATTTACTCTGTACAGCTACCAGAGGGCTCATTCCCTGGAGTCCCAAGGGATCCCATAATCCCTTGGGAGCACAGGTATTTAAGAAGGCTTCACAGGTTGGAGAGGCACTCTGGAGACCTGCAATAAAAGACTACGGTCACACTTTACTTTGAGCTCACAGTATTCAGTCTGACTCTTTCTCCATACACAACAACTGGCGACGAGATACAGATAGCGAACCCAAAGATGCAGAGAACAGTGGGCATCCTGGAGAAATTTTCGGAGGGAGATGATTGTGAAACTTTTGTGGAGCGAGTCGACCAATACTTCGTGGCCAACGAGCTGGATGGGGAAGAGAGCGCTGCCAAACGAAGGGCGATCCTCCTCACCGCCTGTGGGGCACCAACGTATGGCATCATGAAGAATCTGCTCACTCCAGCGAAACTCACGGAGAAATCGTACGACGATTTGTGCACACTGGTCCGAGAGCATTTGAACTCGAAGGAAAGCGTTCTGATGATGAGGTACCAGTTCTACACCTACAAAAGGTCTGAAGGCCAGGAAGTGGCGAGTTATGTCGCCGAGCTAAGACATCTTGCAGGACATTGCGAATTTGAAGGACATTTGGAGCACATGCTCAGAGACTTTTTCGTACTTGGTATTGGCCACGAAACCAAACTTCGCAAACTTTTGACTGTAGAGACACCAACCTTGAGTAAGGTCATAGCGATAGCCCAGGCGTTCATTGCCACCAGAGACAATACTAAGCAAATCTCTCAGCACACAGTACTGCTACAAGTACTGTGAACAAAGTGATGTTGTTTTCGAATTGTAACATACAGGGCAGGTCACACATACCTGCAGCTACATGTCCACAGATGTCTCAGATTCCACCATCAAGGGTGATGAATGCAAGGCCATTATCACCTTGTTGGTGCTGCAGGGGTGATCATCATTTCCATACATACCGATTCAAAGGGTACGTTTGCAAGGGCTGTGGAACAATGGGACACCTCCAACGAGTGTGCAGGTGAGCTGCTAAGCCTGTTAAACCTGCAAACCACCATGTTGCAGAGGAGGATCACGACGAAACAAAGCCTCAGATAGAGGAGGCAGAGGTACATGGGGTACACACATTCACTGTGAATTGTCCCCCAATAATGCTCTATCTGATCTAATGTTGAACTAAATGGACTCCCGGTGTCAATGGAGCTGGACACAGGTGTGAGCCAGTCCATCATGGGCAAAAAGACTTTCGAAAGGTTGTGGTGCAACAAGGCCTCAAGGCCAGTCTTAACTCCAATTCGCACAAAACGAAGAACTTTCACAAAAGAACTGATTCCTGTAATCGGCAGTGCTACGGTAAAGGTCTCCTATGATGGAGCGGTGTACAAGCTACCACTCTGGGTGGTACCGGGCGATGGTCCCACGCTGCTCGGCAGGAGCTGGCTGGAAAAGATACACTGGAACTGGGACGACATCCGATCGCTATCACCCACTGACGACACTTCGTGTGCCAAGGGAAATTGATGGGATTGAGGGGAAATTGATGGGATTGAAGGCCGATAAATCCCCAGGGCCTGATGGACTGCAACCCAGAGTACATAAGGAGGTGGCCTTGGAAATAGCGGATGCATTGACAGTCATTTTCCAACATTCCATAGACTCTGGATCAGTTCCTATCGAATGGAGGGTAGCCAATGTAACCCCACTTTGTAAAAAAAGGAGCGAGAGAGAAAACAGGGAATTATAGACTGGTCAGCCTGACCTCAGTAGTGGGTAAAATGATGGAATCAATTATTAAGGATGTCATAGCAGCGCATCTGGAAAGAGGTGACATGATAGGTCCAAGTCAGCATGGATTTGTGAAAGGGAAATCATGCTTGACAAATCTTCTGGAATTTTTTGAGGATGTTTCCAGTAGAGTGGACAAGGGAGAACCAGTTGACTTGGACTTTCAGAAGGCTTTCGACAAGGTCCCACACAAGAGATTAATGTGCAAAGTTAAAGCACATGGGATTGGGGGTAGTCTGCTGACATGGATTGAGAACTGGTTGGCAGACAGGAAGCAAAGAGTAAGAGTAAATGGGTACTTTTCAGAATGGCAGGCAGTGACTAGTGGGGTACCGCAAGGTTCTGTGCTGGGGCCCTAGCTGTTTACATTGTACATTAATGATTTAGACGAGGGGATTAAATGTAGTATCTCCAAATTTGCGGATGACACTAAGTTGGGTGGCAGTGTGAGCTGCGAGGAGGATGCTGTGAGGCTGCAGAGTGACTTGGATAGGTTAGGTGAGTAGGCAAATGCATGGCAGATGAAGTATAATGTGGATAAATGTGAGGTTATCCACTTTGGTGGTAAAAACAGAGAGACAGACTGTTATCTGAATGGTGACAGATTAGGAAAAGGGGAGGTGCAACGAGACCTGGGTGTCATGGTACATCAGTCATTGAAGGTTGGCATGCAGGTACAGCAGACGGTTAAGAAAGCAAATGGCATGTTGGCCTTCATAGCAAGGGGTTTGAGTACAGGGGCAGGGAGGTGTTACTACAGTTGTACAGGGTCTTGGTGAGGCCACACTTGGAGTATTGTGTACAGTTTTGGTCTCCTAACCTGAGGAAGGACATTCTTGCTATTAAGGGAGTGCAGCGTAGGTTCACCAGACTGATTCCCGGGATGGCGGGACTGACCTATCAAGAAAGACTGGATCAACTGGGCTTGTATTCACTGGAGTTCAGAAGAATGAGAGGGGATCTCATAAAAACGTTTAAAATTCTGACGGGTTGAGACAGTTAGATGCAGGAAGAATATTCCCAATGTTGGGGAAGTCCAGAACCAGGGGTCACAGTCTAAGGATAATGGGTAAGCCATTTAGGACCGAGATGAGGAGAAACTTCTTCACCCAGAGAGTGGTGAACCTGTGGAATTCTCTACCACGGAAAGTTGTTGAGGCCAATTCACTAAATATATTCAAAAAGGAGTTAGATGTACTCCTTACTACTAGGGGAATCAAGGGGTATGGCAAGAAAGCAGGAATGGGGTATTGAAGTTGCATGTTCAGCCATGAACTCATTGAATGGCGGTGCAGGCTCGAAGGGCCGAATGGCCTACTCCTGTATCTATTTTCTATCTTTCTAAGATATTAAACAAATTTCCTTCGCTGTTCGAGCCAGGCATCGGGAAATTCCAAGGAGCAAAAGTGCAGATCCACCTAATTCCGGGGACGTGACCCATCCATCACAAGGCGAGAGCAGTACCGTACATGATGAGAGAAAGGGTAGAGATCAAGCTAGACCGGCTGCAACGAGAGGGCATCATCTCACCGATCGAGTTCAGCGAGTGGGCCAGTCCTATTGTCCCAGTCCTTAAGGGAGACGGCACTGTCAGAATCTGTGGCGATTACAAAGTAACTATCATTCATTTCTCCCTGCAGGACCAATACCCACTACCAAAAGCCGACGATCTCTTTGCAACGCTGGCGGGAGGAAAGATGTTCACGAATCTGGATCTGACTTCAGCCTACTTGACGCAGGAACTGGAGGAATCATCGAAGGCCCTCACCTGCATCAACACGCACAAAGGTCTTTTTGTTTATAACAGGTGCTCGTTTAGAATCCAATCAACGGCGGCTGCGATATTCCAGAGAAACATGGAAAGTTTACTGAAGTTGGTCCCACACACTGTGGTCTTCCAGCGTATTACTATGGCCCTGTAGACCATGAGCTTGGTGATAGTTCAAGTCGTTGGAGAAATACAACGATGTCTCCGCAAGGTGCTGCAAATCCCCTGGGAGAACAGATGCACAAACGTTAGCGTCCTCGATCAGGCCAACATCCCCAGCATTGAAGCACTGACCACACTTGATCAGCTCCGCTGGGTAGGCCATATTGTTCGCATGCCAGACACGAGACTCCCAAAGCAAGCGCTCTACTCGGAACTCCTACACAGCAAACGAGCCAAAGGCAGGCAGAGGAAACGTTACAAGGACACCCTCAAAGCCTCCCTGATAAAGTGCAACATCCCCACTGATACCTGGGAGTCCCTGGCCAAAGACTGCCCTTAGTGGAGGAAGTGCATCCGGGAGGGTGCTGAGCACCTTGAGTCTCATCGCCGAGAGCGTGCAGAAACCGAGCGCAGGCAGCGGAAGGAGCGTGCGACAAACCAGGCTTCCTGCCCACCCCTTCCTTCAACCACTGTCTGTCCCACCTGTGACAGAGACTGTGGTTCTCGTATTGGACTGTTCAGCCACCTAAGAACTCATGCTAAGAGTGTAAGCAAGTCTTCCTCGATCCCGAGAGACTGCCTATGATGATGATGGTCTTCCAGGACGACATCTTGGTCACAGGTCGGAACACAGTCGAGCATCTGCAGAACCTGGAGGAGGTTCTTAGTCGACTCAACCGCGTGGGGCTCAGGTTAAAACGCTCGAAGTGCGTTTTGCTGGCGCCTGAAGTGGAGTTCTTGGGAAGGAGGATTGCAGCGGACAGCATCAGGCCCACCAACGCGAAAAAGGAGGTAATCGAGAACACACCGAGGCCACAGAACGTGACAGAGCTGTGATCGTTTCTGGGACTCTTGAACTACTTTGGTAACTTCTTACCGGGTCTCAGCACCCTGTTAGAACCACTACACGTCTTACTATGAAAAGGGGGCAAATGGGTTTGGGGCAAAAGCCAAGAAAATGCCTTTGTAAAAGCAAGAAAATTGTTATGCTCAAACAAATTGCTTGTGTTGTATGATCCATGTAAGTGTTTGGTACTAGCATGTGACGCGTCATCATATGGCGTCGGGTGTGTATTGCAACAAGCTAAAGATTTCAGGAAACTGCTTATGCATCCAGGAGTCTGTCTAAGGCTGAGAGAGCCTACAGCATGATTGAGAAAGAAGCGTTAGTGTGTGTCTATGGAGTAAAGAAAATGCATCAATACCTGTTTGGGCTAAAATTCGAATTGGAAACTGATCATAAGCCACTTATATCCCTGTTTTCCGAGAGTAAAGGGATAAATACCAACACATCGACCCGCATCCAGAGATGGGCGCTCACGTTGTCCGCATACAACTACGCCATCCGCCACAGGCCTAGCACAGAAAACTGCGCCGATGCTCTCAGTAGGCTGCCATTGCCCACCACTGGGGTGGAAATGGCACAGCCCACAGATCTAATCATGGTTATGGAAGCATTTGAGAGTGAGCAATCGCCCGTCACTGCCCAGCAGATCAAAACCTGGACAAGCCAGGACCCCTTATTATCCCTAGTCAAAAGCTGTGTGCTTCACGGGAGCTGGTCCAGTGTCCCAGTGGAAGTGCAGGAAGAGATAAAGCTGTTCCAGCGGCGCAAAGATGAAATGTCTATACAGACAGACTGCCTTCTGTGGGGCAATCGAGTAGTGGTCCCCAAGAAGGGCAGAGACACCTTCATCAATGACCTCCACAGTACCCACCCAGGCATCGTAATGATGAAAGCGATAGCCAGATTCCACGTGTGGTGGCCCGGTATCGATGCGGACTTAGAGTCCTACGTTCACAGATGTAATACATGCTCGCAGTTAAGCAATGTACCCAGGGAGGCACCGCTAAGTTTATGGTCTTGGCCCTCCAAACCGTGGTCTAGGGTACACATCGACTATGCAGGCCCGTTCTTGGGTAAAATGTTCCTTGTGGTTGTAGACGCGTACTCCAAGTGGATTGAATGTGCGATAATGTCGGCTAGCACATATGCTGCCACTACTGAAAACCTGCGGGCCATGTTTGCCACACACGGCTTACCCGATGTCCTGGTGAGCAACAACGGGCCATGTTTTACCAGTGCTGAGTTCAAAGAATTCATGACCCGTAACGGGATCAAACATGTCACATCTGCCCCGTTTAAACCAGCGTCCAATGGTCAGGCAGAGAGAGCAGTGCAAACCATCAAGCAAGGCTTGAAGAGGGTAACTGAAGGCTCACTGCAGACTCGCCTATCCTGAGTCCTGCTTAGCTACCGCACGAGACCCCACTCACTCACTGGGATCCCACCTGCTGAACTGCTCATGAAAAGAGCACTTAAGACAAGGCTCTCGTTAGTTCACCCTGATCTACATGATCAGGTAGAGAGCAGACGGCTTCAACAAAGTGCACACCATGATAGCACAAATGTGTCAAGCGAGGTTGAAATCAATGATCCTGTATTTGTATTAAATTATGGACAAGGTCCCAAGTGGCTTCCCGGCACTGTCGTGGCCAAAGAGGGGAGCAGGGTGTTTCGGGTCAAACTTTCAAATGGACTCATTCACCGGAAACACTTGGACCAAATCAAACTCAGATTCACGGACTACCCTGAGCAACCCACCTTGGACCCGACCTTTTTTGATCCCCCAACACACACACCAGTGGTAACCGGCACCACGGTTGACCACGAAGCAGAACCCATCATCCACAGCAGCCCAGCAGGACCCAACACACCAGGCAGCCCAGCGAGGCCAGCTGCACAGCAGCCCAGCGAGGGCCCAACAAATGACTCAACAACACCAGCTTTCACACCGAGACGATCAACCAGGGCAAGAAGGGCCCCAGATCGACTCACACTGTAAATAGTTACACTATTGACTTTGGGGGAGAGTGTTGTTATATATGTGGACTTGTATTTACTCTGTACAGCCACCAGAGGGCTCATTCCCCGGAGTCCCAAGCGATCCCATAATTTCTTGGGAGCACAGGTATTTAAGGAGGCTTCACGGGTTGGAGAGGCACTCTGGAGACCTGGAATAAAAGACTAAGGTCACACGTTACTTTGAGCTCACAGTATTCAGTCTGACTCTTTCTCCATACACAACAAAACCAACCTAATTTAACCCTTCAGGCCCACATGATCGTCACCCCATCCACCACCTTCAACATTCTCTCCCTCCACCACCGGCGCACCGTGGCTGCAGTGTGTACCATCTACAAGATGCACTGCAGCAACTCGCCAAGGCTTCTTCGGCAGCACCTCCCAAACCCGCGACCTCTACCCCCTAGAAGGACAAGGGCAGCAGGTGCATGGGAACACCACCACCTCCACGTTCCCCTCCCAGTCACACACCATCCCGACTGGGAAATATATCGGCCGTTCCTTCATCGTCGCTGGGTCACAATCCTGGAACTCCCTCCCTAACAGCACTGTGGGAGCACCTTCACCACACGGACTGCAGCGGTTCAAGGGGCAATTAGGGACGGGCAATAAATGCCGGCCTTGCCAGCGACACCCACATCCCGGGAACTAATTTTAAAATAGCCCCATCATTGTAGGAATGCCGGGGTTAGCAGTAAAATTCCTCCCTTTTGGAATTCTCTGCCCCAGAGGGCTGTGGAGGCTCAGTCGTTGAGTATATTCAAGGCTGAGATCGATAGATTTTTGGACTCTCGGGGAATCGAGGGATATGGGGATCGGGCGGGAAAGTGGAGTTGAGGTCGATGATCAGCCGTGATCTTATTGAATGGAGGAGCAGGCTCGAGGGGCCGAATGGCCGACTCCTGCTCCTAATTCTCATGCTGTTACGGTGGTGTTCCCAGGCGGGCATGAGGCTGATGTTCTGGCTCCGAGTCTCAGCAACTCACTGCCTTCAGGAGAGGTTGAACAGAAGTTGAACGGCAGGCTGTTGAGCATCACTGAGTCACCTCGGGACAGAGTGTCGGCTCCAACACACTGCTCCCTTTGTCCCACTCACAGTCAGGGCACAGGACGGGAGGGAGGGACGGAGGTTAGGCACAGGTCACAGCTCTGGGCTGCAGGACTGCCCGTCCCATTGGAATTCTATCAAAATGGGATGTGTGTGGGGGCAGGGATGTGGTGTGGGGTGTGGGGGAGGGGGAGTGTGGGGAAGGGTGTGTGTGTGGGGGAGGGGGAGTGTGGGGGAGGGGGGATGTGGGTGTGTGTGTATGTGGGGGAGGGGGAGTGTGGGTGAGGAGGGATGTGGGGGAGGGGGAGTGTGGGTGAGGAGGGATGTGGGGGAGGGGGTGTGTGGGGGTGGGCGAGTGCGGGAGGGGTTGGGGAGGGGAGGGGGTGTGTGGGGGAAGGGGAGGGGTGTGGAGGAGGGGAGGGGGTGGGGGAGGGGTGTGTGGGGGAGGGGTGTGTGGGGGAGGAGGAGTGCGGGAGGGGGTGGGGAGGGGAGGGGGAGTGTGGGGGAGGGTGTGTGTGTGGGGGAGGGGGAGTGTGGGGGAGGGGGAATGTGGGTGTGTGTGTGTGGGGGAGGGGGAGGGTGGGTGAGGAGGAATGTGGGGGAAGGTGCGTGTGGGGGTGGGGGAGTGCGGGATGGGGTGGGGAGGGGAGGGGGAGTGTGGGGGAGGGGGAGTGGGGGAGGGGTGTGGAGGAGGGGAGGGGGTGTGGGTGAGGGAGAGTGGGGGAGGGGTGTGTGGGGGAGGGGTGTGTGGGGCAGGAGGAGTGCGGGAGGGGGTGGGGAGGAGAGGGGGAGTGTGGGGGAGGGTGTGTGTGTGGGGGAGGGGGAGTGTGGGTGAGGAGGGATGTGGAGGAGGGGGTGTGTGGGGGTGGGGGAGTGCGGGATTGGGTGGAGAGGGGAGGGGGAGTGTGGGGGATGGGGAGTGGGGGAGGGGTGTGGAGGAGGGAAGGGGGTGTGGGGGGGGGAGTGTGGGGGAGGAGTGTGTGGGGGTGGGGGAGTACGGGAGGGGTGGGGAGGGGAGGGGGAGTGTGGGTGAGGGAGAGTGGGGGAGGGGTGTGTGGAAGAGGGGTGTGTGGGGGAGGGGAAGTGCGGGAGGGGGTGGGGAGGGGAGGGGTAGTGTGGAGGAGATGTGTGGAGATTGGGGGTGTGGGAGAGGGAGGGTGTGTGTGGGGGAGGGTGTGTGGTGGGGGGGGGGGAAGGGTGGGGAGGGGGGTTTGGGGAGGGGAGTGGGGGAGGGGTGGGACCACATGGGTAACATTCTCCCAGGCCGATGACAATCACTGCACCACTACCCTCTGGATTCTATTAGTCAACCAATCACATATCCCGTGTAAAATATTCCCAATTTCTCATTATTCAATACCAGCCTATCAATGGGAACTGTATCACAGCATAAGAACATAAGAAATAGGAGCAGGAGTAGGCCAATTCCTCCCCTCGAGCCTGCTCCGCCATTTAATACGATCATGGCTGATCCGATCATGGACTCAGCTCTACTTCCCTGCCCACTCCCCATAACCCCTTATTCCCTTATCTGTCTATCTCTGTCTTAAATTTATTCAATGTCCCAGCTTCCACAGCTCTCTGAGGCAGCGAATTCCACAGATTTACAACCCTCTGAGAGAAGAAATTCCTCCTCATCTCAGTTTTAAATGGGCGGCCCCTTATTCTAAGATTATGCCCCCCAGTTCTAGTCTCCCCCATCAGTGGAAACATCCTCTCTGCATCCACCTTGTCAAGTCCCCTCATAACCTTATACGTTTCGATAAGATCACCTCTCATTCTTCTGAATTCCATTGAGTAGAGGCCCAACCTACTCAACCTTTCCTCATAAGTCAACCTCCTCATCTCCGGAATCAACCTAGTGAACCTTCCCTGAACTGCCTCCAAAGCAAGTATATCCTTTCGTAAATATGGAAAACAAAACTATACGCAGTATTCCAGGTGTGGCCTTCCATTGGCCTTCCTGATCACTTGCTGTACCTGCATACTATCCCTTTGTGTTTCATGCACAAGTACCCCCAGGTCCCGCTGTACTGCAGCACTTTGCAATCTTTCTCCATTTAAATAATAACTTGCTCTTTGATTTTTTTCTGCTAATGTGCATGACCTCACACTTTCCAACATTATATTCCATCTGCCAAATTTTTGCCTACTCACTTAGCCTGTCTATGTTCTTTTGCAGATTTTGTGTGTCCTCCTCACACATTGCTTTTCCTCCCATCTTTGTATCGTCAGCAAACTTAGCTACGTTACACTCGGTCCCTTCTTCCAAGTCATTAATATAGATTGTAAATAGTTGGGGTCCCAGCACTGATCCCTGCGGCACCCCACTAGTTACTGATTGCCAACCCGAGAATGACCCATTTATCCCGACTCTGTGTTTTCTGTTCATTAGCCAATCCTCTATCCATGCTAATATATTACCCCCAACCCCGTGAACTTTTATCTTGTGCAATAAAGCCGTACTGGTGTCCATGTACTGATGTACTGTTTTAACCCGAGCAAGCTCCTTTGTCACAGCCTCAATGCAAGCCAGTAAAATCGATTGGCCAGACCCCCTTCATCAATCCATGTTGGCGATCATTCATGATTCTATTTCTATTTGGTGCTCCACAATGTCATCTTTAATGAGAGCTTCCCTAACTTTCCCCATGGTGGACATCAAGCCCACGGGCCTGTAGTGCCACAGGTCACTTCCCCAGTCCCCCAGGCAGCTCTCCAGTATTCAGTGATTTCATAGAATCATACAATCACACAGCGCAGGAGGAGGCCATTCGGCCCATCGTTCCTGTGAGAGAGCGATCCAATCAGTCCCACACCCCGCTCTTTCCCCACAGCCCCGCAATTTATTTTCCTTCAAGTATTTATTCAATTCCCGGTTTGATAGTTACTATTGAATCTGCTCTCACCGCCCTTTCAGGCAGCGCGTTCCCGATCACAACAACTCGCTGCATAAAATTATGTTTCCCTATCTCTCCCCATCTCCCCCTCTGGTTCTTTCGCCGATTATCGTCAATCTGTGTCCCTCAGGTTACCGACTCTCCTGCCCCTGGGAACAGAGTCTCCTGATTTACTCCATCAAAACCCCTCAATTTTGAACACCGCGATCAAATCTCCCCTTAACCTTCACCGCTCTACAGAGAACAACCCCAGCTTCTCCAGTCTCTCCCCGTAACTGAAGTCCCTTATCCCTGGAACCATTCTGGTCAATCTCCCTCTGCCCCCTCTCTAAGGCCTTCACATCCTGCCTAAAGTGCGGTGCCCAGAATTGGACACAATACTCCAGCTGGGGCCAAACCAGAGATTTATACAGGTTTAGTGTAACTTGCTGGCTTCTGTACTCTGTGCCTCTATTTATGAAGCCCAGGATCCTGTGTGCTTATTTAACAGCCTTCTCCACTTGGCCTGCCAACTTTGAAGATTTGTGTGCATCAGGGTGACCGTATTTTCTAAACGTGTGTTGGTGCCATTAGAGGGAGCAGCGCGTACTACTGCAGGAGGGCGACGGCTGACTGCAGTGCGGGCAGGTACAGCAGGATGATGGGGTCGGGGCGAAGGAGCGGCGAGATTCTGTAGAGGGATGTGATGGGGGCCCAGGAGAGGCGAGGGCCCAGGGGCAGCGCGGCCCAGCCCACACTGCGATATGTGTGCGCACTAGGTCCGTGCAGCAGAGCAGGTCTCCAGTTAGTCCTGGTTAACCCTTGCCACTGGACCAAGACCTCGCTCTGTCAAGCCCGTGTGGTGGCTGGTGTGCAACGGCCAACCCCACGTTAAAACAATCCACGCACAGGCATCTTCCACCCTTCAGGATGTAGGTCGGGATCCGGAATATTAGGTCCTTCATTGAAACACCTGTGAACTCATCCCTTTTTGGTGTGGAAGCAAGTCATCCTCGCTTCGAGGGACCGCCTATGATGATAATTTTCTAAACCGAATGTGGGGACACTCAGAGTGGGAGCAGGGGGAGATAGCTAGGACGGAAAGTGCAGCTTTCACAGTGTAGTGAGGGCGAATTATACAGCAACCGATCTTTTGGATGGGCCCCGACAGGGGACATTGCAACCTATATTGTCACAGTCACACGTATACACCACTAACGTGAAACAAATGAGCCGCTAATTACCGCGGATGTGACATCGCACTATTGGAGTGTGTTCAGACACCGCTTATAATTAATCCAATAACCCTCATCACTCCATCAACCTGAAACTGATGGTGTGATATGTATATAGTCCAATGACTGTGGGTCGAGTCTACTCGGGGGGCAAGTTTCATGAACCGGGGACTCTTCGGCGTATATTACAAAGAAATGAAGACTTCCTGATGTCCCAAAGCGCTTTACAGCCAATGAAGTACTTTTTGGAGTGTGGTCACTGTTGTAATGTAGGAAACGCGGCAGACAATTTGCACATAGCAAGCTCCCACACACATCAATGTGATAAATGACCAGATAATCTGTTTTAGTGATGTTGATTGAGGGATAAATATTGGTCCCAAGACACCGGGAATAACTCCCCTGCTCTTCTTCGAAATAGTGCCGTGAGACAGGGCCTCGGTTTAGCGACTCATCCGAAAGACAATGCAGCACTCCCTCAGTATTGCCCCTCCGACAGTGCGGCGCTCCCTCAGTACTGCCCCTCCGACAGTGCGGCGCTCCCTCAGTACTGCCCCTCCGACAGTGCGGCGCTCCCTCAGTACTGCCCCTCCGACAGTGCGGCGCTCCCTCAGTACTGCCCCTCCGACAGTGCGGCGCTCCCTCAGTACTGCCCCTCTGACAGTGCGGCGCTCCCTCAGTACTGCCCCTCCGACAGTGCGGCGCTCCCTCAGTACTGCCCCTCTGACAGTGCGGCGCTCCCTCAGTACTGCCCCTCCAACAGTGAGGCGCTCCCTCAGTACTGTCCCTCCGACAGTGCTGCACTCCCTCAGTACTACCTCTCCGACAGTGAGGCGCTCCCTCAGTACTACCTCTCCGACAGTGAGGCGCTCCCTCAGTACTACCTCTCCGACAATGAGGCGCTCCCTCAGTACTACCTCTCCGACAGTGTGGCGCTCCCTCAGAATAAAGGGTCGGCCATTTAGGACTGAGGACAAATTTCTTCACTCAGAGAGTGGTGAATGTTTGGAATTCTCGACCCCAGAGGGCCATGGAGGCTGTCTTTGAGTATATTCAAGACCGAGATCGATAGATTTTTGGATATTAAGGCAATCAAACGATATGGGGACAGTGCAGGAAAGTGGAGTTGAGGTCGAAGATCAGCCATGATCTCATTGAATGGCGGAGCGGGCTCAAGGGGGCGAATGGCCGACTCCTGCTCCTAATCCTTATGTTCACTGTGTGTGTTTAGGTATCACTATCACAACAACTTGTATTTATATAGCGCCTTTAACTTAGTAAAATGTCCCAAGGCACTTCACAGGAGTATTGTAAGATAGAAGAAATAAATTTGACACTGAGCCACATCAGAATGAAAGCTTGGTCAAAGAGGCAGGTTTTAAGGAGCGTCTTGAAGGAGGAAAGAGAGGTAGAGAGGTGGAGAGGTTTAGGGAGGGAGTTTCAGAGCTTGGGGCCCAGGCAACAGAAGGCACGGCCACCGATGGTGGGGCGATTATAATCAGGGATGGTCAGGAGGGCAGAATTAGAGGAGCGCAGATATCTCGGGGGTTATGGGGCTGGAGGAGGTTACAGAGATAGGGAGGGGTGAGGGCCATGTTGGGATTTGAAAACAAGGATGAGAATTTTGAAACTGAGGTGTTACTTAACCGGGAGCCAATGTAGGTCAGTGAGCACAGGGAGTGATGGGTGAGCGGGACTCCGTGCAAGTTAGGACACGGGGCAGTGGGCACAGGGGGTGATGGGTGAGCGGAACTCGGTGCGAGTTAGGACACGGGGCAGTGGGCACAGGGGCTGATGGGTGAGTGGGACTGGGTGCGAGTTAGGACACAGGTAGCGAGGACAGGGGGTGATGGGTGAGCGGGACTTGGTGCGAGTTAGGACATGGGGCACAGGGGGCGATGGGTGAGTGGGACTTGGTGCGAGTTAGGACATGGGGCACAGGGGGTGATGGGTGAGCGGGACTCGGTGCGAGTTAGGACACGGGGCAGCGAGCACAGGGGGTGATGGGTGAGCGGGACAGGGTACTAGTTAGGACACGGGGCAGCGAGCACAGGGGGTGATGGGTGAGTGGAACTCGGTGCGAGTTAGGACACGGGGCAGCGAGCACAGGGGGTGATGGGTAAGTGGGACTCGGTGCGAGTTAGGACACGGGGCAGCGAGCACAGGGGGTGATGAGTGAGCAGGACAGGGTGCGAGTTAGGACACGGGGCAGCGAGCACAGGGGGTGATGGGTGAGCGGGACTCGGTGTGAGTTAGGACACGGGGCAGTGAGCACAGGGGGTGATCGGTGAGCGGGACTCGGTGTGAGTTAGGACACGGGTTGCCGAGTTTTGGATCACCTCTAGTTTACGTCGGGTAGAATGTGGGAGGCCAGCCAGGAGTGCGTTGAAATAGTCAAATCTAGAGGTAACAAAGGCATGGATGAGGGTTTCAGCAGATGAGCTGAGGCAGGGGCGGAGACAGGCGATGTTACGGAGGTAGAAATAGGCAGCCTTAGTTATGCTGCAGATATGTGGCCAGAAGCTCATTTCAGGGTCAAATATGACCCCAAGGTTGGGAACAGTCTGGTTCAGCCTCAGACAGGAGTTGGGGAGAGGGATGGAGTCAGTGGCCAGGGAACGGAATTTGTGGCGGGGACCGAAAACAATGGCTTCAGTCTTCCCAATATTTCATTGGAGAAAATTTCTGCTCATTCAGAACTGGATGTGGGACAAGCAGTCTGACAATTTAGAGACCGAGGAGGAGTGGAGAGAAGTGGGGGTGAGGTAGAGCTGGGTGTCTCAGTGTACATGTGGAAACTGACGCTGTGTTTCCGGATGATGTCGCCGAGGGGCAACATGTAGATGAGGAATAGGAGGGGGCCAAGGATAGATCCTTGGGGAATACCAGAGGTAACGATGTGGGGGCGGGAAGAGAAGCTGTTGCAGGTGATTCTCTGGCTACGATTAGCTGGATGAGAATGGAACCACCCAGCTGGACGATGGAGAGGCATTGGAGGAGATGAAGTGGTCAACCATATCAAAGGCCGCAGACAGGTCAAGGAGGACGAGGAGGGATAGTTTACCTTTGTCACAGTCACAAAGGATGTCATTTGTGACTTTGATGAGAGCCGTTTCGGTACTGTGGTAGGGGTGTCCCGACCTGTCAGGACACACCAGTCGAAGGTCGGGGGTATAAGAGGAGGAGCCACTTCAAGATACAGCGCCAGTAGTTCCAGGAGAGCGAGAGCTTCGAGGAGGGCACCAAAACCTAGATCGCTGATTGGAGCGTGGGTAGGAACTTTGGCAGGGCCCAGGTACAACAGAGGTGCA
This sequence comes from Pristiophorus japonicus, assembly GCF_044704955.1. Taxonomy (NCBI): domain Eukaryota; kingdom Metazoa; phylum Chordata; class Chondrichthyes; family Pristiophoridae; genus Pristiophorus; species Pristiophorus japonicus. The sequence goes on along the minus strand of NC_091986.1, from coordinate 220,962,454 downwards.
GAGAGAGATCAGGACCCAGGAGCGATAGGATCGGGGCCCAGAAGAGCCAAGGGCCATGGGGCAACACGAGCCAGCGCACACTGCGATATGTGTGCGCACTAAGTCCGCTGAAATAGGCCATTGGGCCCAACCAGTCCATGCCGGCGTTTATGCTCCACTCGAGCCTCCTCCCATCTTTCCTTATCTAAATCTATCAGCATATCCTTCTATTCCCTTCTCCCTAATACGCTTGTCCAGCCTCCCCTTAAATGCATCGATACTATTCGCCTCAACCCCTCCCTGTGGCAGCGAGTTCCACATTCTCACCGCTCTCTGGGTAAAGAAGTTTCTCCTGAATTCTCCATTGGATTTGTTGGTGACGATCTTATATTGATGGCCTCTAGTTTTGCTCCTCCCCACAAGTGGAAACATTCTCTCTGTAGCCACTCTATCAAAACCTTTCATCATTTTAAAGACCTCTATTAGGTCACCCCTCAGCCTTCCTTTTTCGAGAAAAGACACCCAGCCTGTTCATCCTTTCCCGATGGGAATACCCTTGTGTGAGATTTGTCATATTCTAACATCCCACCTGAGCCAAGGCCACCAGTTTATGGGGTTAAAATTGCTCCCATAATCACAACACTGCCCCAGCGAAGTAAAACAAAAGACAATGATGACAGGTCATGTGATCTGGTCAACCAGCCAATCGCAGCCAAAGTGAATCAGAATCCTGGGAATAAGTTACTCACAGAACTGGGATATTGAAACTGAAACTGAAATCCATGACCAGTAAAACCTGTTATATAAACTGGGCACCAGCTGTACAACGGAGGCACAACAAATTGTTGCAGTTTCTTCATTTCCAAGTATTGGTTTGCTTTGAGAAGTCTCTCGCTCTCACTCTGTGCTCACGAGAGAGTTAGCGAGGCAGCAGGTGAGTCTTGTTGTCATGCTTTTCCCCCCGTGATTGTTTTTATTTTCAATGTCTGATGCTGTGTGCGAGGCCCCGAGAGTTAAGGTTACATAAGAACATAAGAAATAGGAGCAGGAGTAGGCCATACAGCCCCTCGAGCCTGCTCCGCCATTTAATAAGATCATGGACTCAGGTCCACTTCCCTGCCCGCTCCCCATAACCCCTTATCCCCTTATCGTTTAAGAAACTGTCTATCTCTGTCTTAAATATATTCAATGTCCCAGCTTCCACAGCTCTCTGAGGCAGTGAATTCCACAGATTTACAACCCTCTGAGAGAAGAAATTTCTCCTCATCTCAGTTTTAAATGGGCAGCCCCTTATTCTAAGATCATGCCCCCTAGTTCTAGTCTCCCCCATCAGTGGAAATATCCTCTCTGCATCCACCTTGTCAAGCCCCCTCATAATCTTATACGTTTCGATAAGATCACCTCTCATTCTTCTGAATTCCAATGAGTAATCAACCTTTCCTCATAAGTCAACCCCCTCATCCCCTTGTTATTCCTTATCGCCACCCATACTAATTCTACTCCCTCATCTTCCGAGCCCAGATCCTTTCTCTCTCCTGTCCTTATGTCATCCTTTATATTATCAGGGTTACCCCTCCCCCTGCCCCATCGTTTACCATTCTGCCTGTCCGAAACGTCAAGTACCCTGGAATATTTCATTCCCAATAATGGTCACATTGAAACCACGTTTCTGTAATGGCTATTAGATCAAAGCCGTTTATTTCCATTTGTGCCACCAATTCACCAATCGTGTTACGATCTGAGATCGGAAATGTCACATTGATGTCTGATTATGGGAAATAAGGCAACATATTGGGACAGTGTAGAGGGAGCTTTACTCTGTATCTAACCCGTGCTGTACCTGCCCTGGGTGTGTTTGATGGGACAGTGTAGAGGGAGCTTTACTCTGTATCTAACCCCGTGCTGTACCTGCCCTGGAAGTGTTTGATGGGACAGTGTAGAGGGAGCTTTACTCTGTATCTAACCCCGTGCTGTACCTGCCCTGGGAGTGTTTGATGGGACAGTGTAGAGGGAGCTTTACTCTGTATCTAACCCCCTGTACCTGCCCTGGGAGTGTTTGATGGGACAGTGTAGAGGGAGCTTTACTCTGTATCTAACCCAGTGCTGTACCTGCCCTGGGAGTGTTTGATGGGACAGTGTAGAGGGAGCTTTACTCTGTATCTAACCCCGTGCTGTACCTGCCCTGGGAGTGTTTGATGGGACAGTGTAGAGGGAGCTTTACTCTGTATCTAACCCCGTGCTGTACCTGCCCTGGGAGTGTTTGATGGGACAGTGTAGAGGGAGCTTTACTCTATATCTAACCCCCTGTACCTGCCCTGGGAGTGTTTGATGGGACAGTGTAGAGGGAGCTTTACTCTGTATCTAATCCCCTGTACCTGCCCTGGGAGTGTTTGATGGGACAGTGTAGAGGGAGCTTTACTCTGTATCTAACCCAGTGCTGTACCTGTCCTGGGAGTGTTTGATGGGACAGTGTAGAGGGAGCTTTACTCTGTATCTCACCCCGTGCTGTACCTGTCATGTATGTAACCTTCATGTAACAACACTGCAATACTGTATATACTTGAGAAATGCACACCTTGACCACAGGGGGTGAACTTGTGGGAGACACTCCTCACCTGGTCAGCCAGGTATATAAAGGGAGGTCCCACGCAGGGTCATCACTTCTTGGTCCTGTGAATAAAGGTGCAGGTCACAGAGTGACCTTGTCCATAGAATGTGCCTCGTGTGGATTTGTGGTATTGTGTAAGGACTTTACAGTGGTGACGAGAAACGGGAATCAACGATCTACGAGAATGGCCACTGGTAGCACAGAGGAACGGTACTGTGTTGGTGAGGACTGGGACGATTTCATTGAGAGGTTTCAGCAGAGCTTTGTCACAAAGGACTGGCTGGGAGATGCAGCGGCCGACAAGCGAAGGGCTCATCTACTGACCAGCTGTGGATCTAAGACTTACGCGCTCATGAAAGACCTGCTAGCACCTGAGAAGCCGGCGGACAAAACCTTTGAAGAGCTCAGCAAGCTAATCAGTGAGCACCTCAAACCGGCGAGCAGCGTACACATGGCCCGATACAGATTTTATACTCACCGACGTCAGGAAGGACAGAGCATACCGGACTTCGTTGCGGACCTCCGGCGCTTGGCCAGCCTCTATAAGTTCACAGACGCCTGCAGGGGGGAGATGCTAAGGGATTTCTTTATTGAGGGCATCGGTCATGCCGTGATTTTCAGAAAGTTAATCGAGACCAAGGACTTGACCTTGGAAGCGGCGGTGTTGCTGGCTCAGACTTTTATGGCGGGGGAGGAGGAAACCAAGATAATATACGCGCGCAACTCTGCCTCCAATGTGGCGATGGATCAGGGGGTCAATATCATAAACGCGACTCAGAGCCCAGCAGGCAGGCAAGGGCAGTTCGACACAACCCAGGCAGCCATAGACCCCAGAACAGGTTTTCAACACAGACAATGGCAGGCTGAACGGACATTTACGCCATCCCAGTGGACAATACATTCTGGGATGGGGCCATTGACACCCAGTAACAGGGTGCTCAAGAGCAGTCAAAGGGACAATCAGCGAGGAATGCCCGGTAACAGCTCTTTTGTTCACAACAATGGGAATCTCAGTTCATGCTGGAGGTGTGGGGGCAGACATACTGCCAGGACTTGCAGGTTTCAACAGTTCGCCTGCAGAAATTGTAACCTCACTGGCCATTTAGCTAGAATGTGCAGGAAGCCTGCGACCAGGCTAATTTACAAGGCGGATGGACCAGGAGGGGTCTGCGATGCTCAGCGGGTTCAGGTAGCAAACATTCACAACTCATATACCAAAACGCCACCTATGATGATGAAGGTCCTATTAAACGGCATCCCGGTACGCATGGAGCCAGTCACTCATGTGTGTTCAACAATTCGAAAAGCTATAGCCACTCAAAGCCAGCAGACCCAAACTAGAACGCATTGAGACTCAATTACGGACATACACCAAAGAAATCAGGCCAGTGCTCGGCAGTGCAATGTTAGCTGTCACCCACAATGGATCAGTGAACCGGCTGCCACTCTGGATTGTCCCGGGCAATGGTCCTACACTGTTGGGGAGGAGCTGGTTAGCTGAGATGAACTGGAAATGGGGGGATGTGCACACAGTGTCATCTGTGGAGCAAAGTTCATGCTCACAGGTCCTACAGCAATTTGAGTCGCTATTCCAACCTGGCGTCGGGACGTTCAAAGGTACCAAAGTAGTGATTCGCATCACCCCGGACACCAGACCAGTGCACAACAAAGCCAGTGATGTGCCGTATGTGATGCGGGAGAAAATTGAAAGCGAATTGGACCATTTGCTGAGAGAGGGCATCATCTCGCCCGTTGAATTCAGTGACTGGGCGAGCCCCATTGTTCCCGTCCTAAAAGCAGATGGCTCGGTCAGGATCTGTGGTGACTACAAGGCCACTATCAACCGGGTGTCCCTACAAGACCAATACCCGCTTCTGAGAGCGGAGGATCTTTTTGCCACGCTGGCAGGCGGCAAGCTGTTCACCAAGTTGGACCTCACTTCAGCCTACATGACCCAAGAACTGGCCGACAAATCCAAACTACTGACCACAATCACCATGCAGAAGGGACTGTTTGTTTACAACAGGTGCCCGTTTGGCATTCGATCAGCGGCCGCGATCTTTCAAAGACACATGGAAAGCCTGCTCAAATCCATTCCTGGAATGATCGTATTCCAGGACGATATCCTCATCACGGGTCGCGACACCGAGGAACACCACCACAACCTGGAAGAGGTGCTATGCCGACTGGACCGGGTAGACTTACGGCTCAAGAAGCCTAAGTGTGTGTTTTTGGCTCCTGAAGTCAAGTTTTTGGGCAGGAGGGTTGCTGCAAATGGGATTCGGCCCACCGAATCCAAAACAGAGGCGATTCGACGAGCGCCCAGGCCCTGCAACACATCGGAGTTGCGTTCATTTCTGGGACTTTTGAACTATTTCGGGAACTTTCTGCCGAACTTAAGCACATTGTTGGAGCCGCTACACGTGCTCCTGCGTAAGGGCTGCGATTGGTTTTGGGGGGACTGTCAGGAACGGGCTTTCAATCGGGCGCGGAATCTGTTTTGTTCAAATAAGTTGTTGACCCTGTACAACCCCTGTAAGAAATTGGTTCTGACATGTGATGCATCGTCCTATGGGGTTGGGTGCATGTTGCAGCAGGACAATGCTGAGGGGCAACTCCAACCTGTGGCTTATGCCTCCAGGTCGCTCTCTCAAGCAGAACGTGGATATGGGATGGTTGAGAAGGAGGCACTCGCATGTGTCTATGGGGTGAAAAAGATGCACCAGTACCTTTTTGGCAGGAGGTTCGAATTAACAGACCACAAGCCGTTAACATCCCTGTTCTCCGACAGCAAGGCTGTCAATGCCAATGCGTCAGCTCACATACAGCGATGGGCCCTCACACTGGCTGAGTATGACTACTCCATCCGGCACCGGCCCGGCACTGAAAACTGCGCTGACGCACTCAGCAGGCTTCCACTGGCCACCATTGAGGGGGCAGCGGAGCAAAGCGCTGAGATGGTCATGGCCGTTGAAGCCTTTGACAGTGCAGGCTCCCCCATCACAGCCCGCCAGATCAAAATCTGGACCAACAGAGATCCCCTCCTATCTTTGATTAAGAAATGTGTCCTGACTGGGGATTGGGCACCCGCACACGGAGCATGCCCTGAGGAGGTCAGACCATTTCATAGACAGGTGGATGAGCTCTCCATCCAAGCCGACTGCCTATTATGGGGCAGCCGGGTAGTCATGCCCCAGAGGGGCAGGGAAGCATTCATCAGGGAACTCCACAGTGAGCACCCAGGCATCGTGCTGATGAAGGCCATTGCCCGGTCACACGTTTGGTGGCCGGGAATTGATTCAGACCTGGAACACTGTGTTCGCAGGTGCACGATGTGTGCCCAGCTGGAAAATGCCCCCAGGGAGGCCCCGCTCAGCCCGTGGCCCTGGCCCACCAGGCCATGGTCACGTATTCACGTAGACTACGTGGGTCCGTTCATGGGGAAAATGTTTCTCATCGTGGTTGATGCGCACTCGAAATGGATCGAGTGCATCATTTTTGAATTCGTGCACGACATCCACCACTGTGGAGAGTCTACGTGCAGTCTTTGCGACTCACGGTTTGCTGGACATCCATGTTAGCGATAATGGCCCATGTTTCACTAGCTACAAATTCCGAGAGTTCATGTTGGGTAATGGCATCAACCATGTCAGGACAGCACCGTTCAAGCCGGCCTCCAATGGCCAGGCGGAACATGTGGTCCAAATCATAAAACAAGGCATGTTCAGGATTCAAGGTCCCTCCCTTCAATGCCGCCTATCATGCCTCCTGCTTGCCTATAGGTCCCGACCGCACTCGCTCATGGAATTCCCGCCTGCGGAGCTCCTTATGTAACGAACACTCAAAACTCGGCTGTCCCTCATTCATCCTGTCTTGTCCGACATTGTTGAGGGCCATCGCCAGTCCCAAAATGAATACCATGACCGTAATTCAAGGGGGAGATGTATAGAAATTGGTGACCCCGTATTTGTTCTCAATCACGCTTTGGGGCCCAAATGGCTCGAACGTACTGTAATAGACAAAGAGGGGAATAGGGTCATCGTGGTTAAACTTAACAATGGGCAGATATGCTGCAAGCATCTGGACCAAGTAAAAAAAAGGTTCAGCATGGACACTGAGGAACCTGAGGAAGACCATGAGATGGTATTCACACCATCGCCAGTGAACGAGCAACAAGAACATTCAGCAGCATGCACAGTCCCTGCGGCCAGCCCGGACAGGCCGGAATCACCACAGGAGACAGACACGCAGGCCAAGGCTCAACAACCAGAGCCCCAACTGCGGCGCTCCACTAGGGAGCGCAGACCATCCGAAAGACTTAACCTGTGATCCCAATAAGACGTTGAAGGCGAGGTGATGTCATGTATGTTATCTTTATGTAACAACACTGCAATACTGTATATACTTGAGAAATGTACACATTGACCACAGTGGGTGAACTTGTGGGACATACTCCTCACCTGGTCAGCCAGGTATATAAAGGGAGGACCCACGCAGGGTCACTTCTTGGTCCTGTGAATAAAGAGTCAGGTCACAGAGTGACCTTGTCCATAGAACGTACCTCGTGTGAATTTGTGGTATTGTGTAAGGACTTTACAGTACCTGCCCTGTGAGTGTTTGATGGTACAGTGTAGAGGGAGCTTTACTCTGTATCTAACTCCATGCTGTATCTGCCCTGGGAGTGTTTTATGGGACAGTGTAGAGGGAGCTTTACTCTGTATCTAACCCCCTACCTGCCCTGGGAGTGTTTGATGGGACAGTGTCGAGGGAGCTTTATTCTGTATCTAACCCGTGCTATACCTGCCCTGGGAGTGTTTGATGGGGCAGTGTAGAGGGAGCTTTACTCTGTATCTAACCCCGTGCTGTACCTGCCCTGGGAGTGTTTGATGGGACAGTGTAGAGGGAGCTTTACTCTGTATCTAACCCCATGCTGTTCTTGCACTGGGTGTGTTTGATGGGACAGTGTAGAGGGAGCTTTACTCTGTATCTAACCCCGTGCTGTACCTGACCTGGGAGTGTTTGATGGGACAGTGTAGAGGGAGCTTTACTCTGTATCTAACTCCGTGCTGTACCTGCCCTGGGAGTGTTTGATGGGACAGTGTAGATGGAGCTTTACTCTATATCTAACCCCATGCTGTACCTGCCCTGGGATTGTTTAATGGGACAGTGTAGAGGGAGCTTTACTCTGTATCTAACCCGTGCTGTACCTGCCCTGGGAGTGTTTGATGGGGCAGTGTAGAGGCAGCTTTACTCTGTATCTAACCTGTGCTATATCTGCCCTGGGAGTGTTTGATGGGGCAGTGTAGAGGGAGCTTTACTCTGTATCTAACCCCGTGCTGTACCTGCCCTGGGAGTGTTTGATGGGGCAGTGTAGAGGGAGCTTTACTCTGTATCTAACCCCGTACTGTACCTGCCCTGGGAGTGTTTGATGGGACAGTGTAGAGGCAGCTTTACTCTGTATCTAACCAGTGCTGTACCTGCCCTGGGAGTGTTTGATGGGATGCTGTAGAGGGAGCTTTACTCTGTACCTAACCCGTGCTGTACCTACCCTGGGAGTGTTTGATGGGACAGTGTAGAGGGAGCTTTACTCTGTGTATAACCCTGTGCTATACCTGCCCCAGGAGTGTTTGATAATGAATGTGTTTGTTGTACTGATTCTCCTGTGACCGTTTCACGTTGTTAGGGGGAATATATTTGCCGTGTGATACAGTCGGTTTCGAGTGCTTCCCTCGATGGGGTCTTGGCTCAGCACGAAAGGACCAGGAGAGATCTGGATCGGTGTGGCAGGACCCTCTGGTGCAGGAAAGACCTCTCTGATCCAGGCTTTGCTGGGTGACACAAATGGGGGAGCTCCCCCAGACCCTAATACCGGGTCGAAGGTCGTTCAATACACACACCCGAGACATCCGAACGTAACCTTCTGGGAGATTCCATCGGAGGCCGTGAGCCGGTTGGAGAGCGACCCCTACGACCTGATCATCATCGCCTCCCCGTCGGAAAATTTTGGTTCTGAATTTGCCAAGTTTGCCGTAGGTGGCCAGGCTAAGGGCAAGGCCTGTTACTTTGTCCGCACGAAGATAGACGCTTATATTCAACAGTATGGGTCAAGCATTAGCTCCGTAAGAGAGCTCGATCAGCTGCTCGAAGACATCACCTCATCGTGTAGCAATTGGTTAGCAGAGATGGGTGTACAATCCTCACCGATATTCCTGGTATCCAACGCCCGCACTGATATATATCAATTCCCCCAATTCTGCAACACCATTGAAGAGACGATTGATGAACTGAACAGGTGTGTGTGACTTTGGTCCACAGTAGTGAGCAGTTTGGGCCCATACTCTCTGCGGTTTAGAAGATGAGAGGTGATCGCATTGAGACATACAAGATTCTGAGGGGGATTGACAGGGTAGATACAGGGAGGGTGTTTCCCCTGGGCTGGGGAGTCGAGAACCAGGGGTCACAGTCTCAGGATAAATCCCCAGGGCCTGATGGTCTGCATCCCGGTGTACTTAAGGAGGTGGCCTTGGAAATAGTGGATGCATTGACAGTCATTTTCCAACATTCCATAGACTCTGGATCAGTTCCTATCGAGTGGAGGGTAGCCAATGTAACCCCACTTTTTAAAAAAGGAGGGAGAGAGAAAACAGGGAATTATAGACCGGTCAGCCTGACATCGGCAGTGGGTAAAATGATGGAATCAATTATTAAGGATGTCATAGCAGCGCATTTGGAGAGAGGTGACATGATAGGTTCAAGTCAGCATGGATTTGTGAAAGGGAAATCATGCTTGACAAATCTTCTGGAATTTTTTGAGGATGTTTCCAGTAGAGTGGACAAGGGAGAACCAGTTGATGTGGTGTATTTGGACTTTCAGAAGGCTTTCGACAAGGTCCCACACAAGAGATTAATGTGCAAAGTTAAAGCACATGGGATTGGGGGTAGTGTGCTGACATGGATTGAGAACTGGTTGGCAGACAGGAAGCAAAGAGTAGGAGTAAACGGGTACTTTTCAGAATGGCAGGCAGTGACTAGTGGGGTACTGCAAGGTTCTGTGCTGGGGCCCCAGCTGTTTACATTGTACATTAATGATTTAGACGAGGGATGCTATGAGGCTTCAGAGTGACTTGGATAGGTTAGGTGAGTGGGCAAATGCATGGCAGATGAAGTATAATGTGGATAAATGTGAGGTTATCCACTTTGGTTGTAAAAACAGAGAGACAGACTATTATCTGAATGGTGACAGATTAGGAAAAGGGGAGGTGCAACGAGACCTGGGTGTCATGGTACATTGAAGGTTGGCATGCAGGTACAGCAGACAGTTAAGAAAGCAAATGGCATGTTGGCCTTCATAGCGAGGGGTTTGAGTACAGGGGCAGGGAGATGTTACTACAGTTGTACAGGGTCTTGGTGAGGCCACACCTGGAGTATTGTGTACAGTTTTGGTCTCCTAACTTGAGGAAGGACATTCTTGCTATTGAGGGAGTGCAGCGAAGGTTCACCAGACTGATTCCCGGGATGGCGGGACTGACATATCAAGAAAGACTGGATCAACTGGGCTTGTATTCACTGGAGTCCAGAAGAATGAGAGGGGATCTCATAGAAACGTTTAAAATTCTGACGGGTTTAGACAGGTTAGATGCAGGAAGAATGTTCCCAATGTTGGGGAAGTCCAGAACCAGGGGACACAGTCTAAGGATAAGGGGTAAGCCATTTAGGACCGTGATGAGGAGAAACTTCTTCACCCAGAGAGTGGTGAACCTGTGGAATTCTCTACCACAGAAAGTTGTTGAGGCCAATTCACTAAATATATTCAAAAAGGAGTTAGATGAAGTCCTTACTACTAGGGGAATCAAGGGGTATGGCGAGAAAGCAGGAATGGGGTACTGAAGTTGCATGTTCAGTCATGAACTCATTGAATGACGGTGCAGGTTCGAAGGGCCGAATGGCCTACTCCTGCACCTATTTTCTATGTTTCTGTTTCTATAAGGGGTCGGCCATTTAGGACTGAGATGAGGAGGAATTTCTTCGCTCAGAGGGTGGTGACTCTTTGGAATTCTCTGCCCCAGAGGGCTGTGGAGGCTCAAGTCGTTAAGTATTTTCAAGGCTGAGATCGATAGATTTTTGGACTCTCGGGGAATCGAGGGATATGGGGATCGAGCGGGAAGGTGGAGTTGAGGTCAATGATCAGCTATGATCTTATTGAATGGCGGAGCAGGTTCGAGGGGCCGAATGGCTGACTCCTGCTCCTAATTCTGATGATGGCCATCGAGCCTGTTGCGGCTCTGTGAGAGAGCATTCCAATCAGTCCCACTCCCCCCGCTCTTCCCCCATAGTCCTGCAATTGTTTTCACTTTATGTATTTATCCAATTCCCGGTTTGATAGTTACTATTGAATCTGCTCCCACCGCCCTTTCAGGCAGCGCGTTCCCGATCCCAACGCGATCGCTGCGTGAAATGTTTTCTCATGTGCCCTTTGGCTCTTTTGCCGGTGATCTTGCCTTTGCCCATGTCCTGTCACTTGTGAACAAGGCCCTTGCCAACCATGAGCTTATCATGGATGCCTGCATCGGCATCATGGCCCTGATGGAAACTTGGCTGAGGGGTAATGACACACTGCCTTTAATCGAAGCCTCCCCTCCCGGCTGTATCTTCCACCACTTGCCTCGCCCAGACCGCTGTGGTGGCAGTATAACTCTCATCACCAAATCACACCTTGCTCTGTGCTCCTATCCTCCGGCACGTTCTCCTCCTTTGAACATCTCATCCCATTCCTCCCCCTCACCCCTCGTTCAAAATTCTCGTTCTCTACCGCCCACCTAAGTATGATACTAACTTTATCACGGATATACCCTCACTGCTTTCCTCCCTCAGCCTCTGCACCGAGCGACTTCTCGTCCGTCTCAATTCTTCATTCTCCCTCTCCTCTGAGTTCACTACCCTCCTGTCTTCCCTTAATCTCTCCCTCCACGTGAACTCCCCAACCCATATTCACGGCCACCCGCTGACCTTGCAATCTCTCGTGGCCTCACTATTCCAACCGTCTCAATCAAAGATAACGGCATCTCTGACCATTTCCTGTATCGCCCTCAATCCACATCCCCCTTCCCCGTTACAAAGCTACCTCCTTCTGCACCGCCCCTGGACAAAACTCTCTCCAAACTCTCTCACTTATCAATTCAAAACTGCCCGACCTTTGGCCGTCCTTTCACCATGACGTTTCTGCAGCCACTGACCTGCTCAACCACACCCTCACCCCCACCTTTGATGCCCTAGTCCCTATTAAAAAGATTACTCTCTCACCCTGGCCGTTCCCCCTGGTACAGTCCTCATCTTTGCTCCAAGGCCAAGGGGTGGAGACTTGCACAGATGTGGCGGACAACTGGTTTAGCCATTCACTACCAGATCTGGCTCGAACACATAAAACATTATCGGGTCCTACTCTTGTCTACAAAAACTGATCATTATTCCAGGATCATTCTGGATTGCAATTACTATTCCGACTACTATTCCCTACTGCTAACCATCTCCTTAAACCCCTCTCCCCTGTCTCCACCACACTCACCTCCAACAAGTGTGAGGAGCTCATGGACTTCTTCATCTCAACGATTGAGACCATTGATCAGCTGCCTCTGCGAGTTCCCTTCCTTCCCCGAGCCCACAAGGGCCAAACTTCCTCTGAGGCTCCCACCTGCCCGAGCCCTGAACTCTCATCTTTCTCACGTTGCTCTCTGATCTCCCCTCTTGATCTCTCCAAGCTCGTCCGTCCATGAGACCCACTTCCTGCTCCCTTGAGCCTATTCCACTAAACTGCTGACCACACAACTTCCTTTTCTGGCTCCCATGTTAGCCGACATTGTTAACGGTTCTCTGTCCTCGGGTACTGTCTCCCTCTCCCTCAAATCTGCCGTCATCACCCCTCTCCTCAAAAAAACAACCCTTGACCCCTCCGTCCTTGCAAACTACCACTCCATCTCCAAACTCCCTTTCCCCTCAAGTCCTTGAACGTGTTGTCACCTCCCAAATCCGTGCCCATCTTTCCCACAATTCCATGTTTGACTCCCTCTAATCGGGTTTCCGTCCCCGAAACGGCTCTCATCAAAGTCACAAATGACATCCTTTGTGACTGTGACAAAGGTAAACTATCCCTCCTCGTCCTTCTCGACCTGTCTGCAGCCTTTGACACGTTGACCACTCTATCCTCCTCCAACACCTCTCCACCATCGTCCAGCTGGGTGGGACTGCACTCGCCTGGTTCCATTCTTATCCATCTCATCGTAGTCAGAGAATCTCCTGCAACAGCTTCTCTTCCCGCCCCCGCATCGTTACCTCTGGTATTCCCCAAGGATCTATCCTTGGCCCCCTCCTATTCCTCATCTACATGTTGCCCCTCGGCGACATCATCCGGAAACACAGCGTCAGTTTCCACATGTACGCTGAGACACCCAGCTCTACCTCACCACCACTTCTCTCAACCCCTCCACAGTCTCTAAATTGCCAATCTGCCTGTCCCACATCCAGTTCTGGATGAGCAGAAATTTTCTCCAATTAAATATTGGGAAGACCGAAGCCATTGTTTTCGGTCCCCACCACAAACTCCGTTCCCTGGCCACTGACTCCATCCCTCTCCCCAACTCCTGTCTGAGGCTGAACCAGACTGTTCGCAACCTCAGGGTCATATTTGACCCTGAAATGAGCTTCTGGCCACATATCTGCAGCATAACTTTCCACCTCCATAACATCGCCCGTCTCCACCCTTGCCTCAGCTCATCCACTGCTGAAACCCTCATCCATGCCTTTGCTACCTCCAGACTTGACTGTTCCAATGCACCCCTGACTGGCCTCCTACATTCTACCCTATGTAGAACAGAGGAGATCCAAAACTCGGCTGCCCCGTGTCCTAACTCGCACCGAGTCCCGCTCACCCATCACCCCCTGTGCTCGCTGCCCCGTGTCCTAACTCGCACCGAGTCCCGCTCACCCATCACCCCCTGTGCTCGCTGCCCCGTGTCCTAACTCGCACCGAGTCCCGCTCACCCATCACCCCCTGTGCTCACTGCCCCGTGTCCTAACTCGCACCGAGTCCCGCTCACCCATCACCCCCTGTGCTCGCTGCCCCGTGTCCTAACTCGCACCGAGTCCCGCTCACCCATCACCCCCTGTGCTCGCTGCCCCGTGTCCTAACTCGCACCAAGTCCCGCTCACCCATCACCCCCTGTGCTCGCTGCCCCGTGTCCTAACTCGCACCCAGTCCCACTCACCCATCACCCCCTGTGCTCGCTGCCCCGCGTCCTAACTTGCACCGAGTCCCGCTCACCCATCACCCCCTGTGCTCGCTGCCCCGTGTCCTAACTCGCACCGAGTCCCACTCACCCATCACCCCCTGTGCTCGTTGAACTACATTGGCTCCCGGTTAAGCAACGCTTCGATTTCAAAGTCCTCATCCTTGTTTACAAATCCCCCCCCTGGCCTCCCCCCTCCCTATCTCTGTAATCTCCTCCAGCCCCACAATTCCACAAGATGTCTGCGATCCTCAAATTCTGCCCTCTTGAACATCCCTCATTATAACTGCTCCACCATCGGTGGCCGTTGTGATACATTCCTCACGACCTCGCAACACACACAGACTCCAAGATGGCTGTTAACTCAGGAATTTGTCAGTTGACCAGTCAGCTGATGCTTTATTCTTGTAAACAGCAATGGCTGCATTACCACGGCAGTGCACTAGGTCGAGCGATATTACAGCCGTGCCTCCAGCTGCCTGGGCCCCACGCTCTGGAACTCCCTCCCTAAACCTCTCCGCCTCTCTCTCCTCCTTTTAAGACGCTCCTTAAAACCGACCTCTTTGACCCAGCTTTTGGTCACCTGCCCCAATATCTCCCTATGTGGCTCTGTTTGTCTGTAACACTGCTGTGAAGCACCTTGGTATGTTTTACTAGGTTAAAGGCGCTATATAAATACACGTTTTTATTAAGTTATCACCTTAAATCCGTGCCCTCTGGTTACTGACCCTCCTGCCACTGGAAGCAGTGCCTCCTCACTCACTCGATCAAAACCCCTCATAATCGTGAACACCTCGATTAAATCTCCCCTTAACCCTCACTGCTCCACAGCGAATCGTTGGGCATTGGGCCACAGCGGCTGCTCTGGGAACCAGGGGTGAAAGGTCAATGCTAGGCCAGCATCCACCCAATCCCCTCCAGGGCCAGGGTTTTTAGGGTGTGGGGGCCTGGGAAATGCAGTTGCCCTCTGACCTCACCAAGTGTCTATTTTCATGTCAGATAGGCTTTGCTGCACATCCTGTTCACACTCACACACACTCACACTCACCGACTCACACTCACTCACACACTCACCGACTCAC
>NC_091986.1:220830006-220942506 GCF_044704955.1 Pristiophorus japonicus | reverse complement strand
TCCCACTCACCCCTCACCCCCTGTGCTCACTGCCCCGTGTCCTAACTCGCACCCAGTCCCGCTCACCCATCACCCCCTGTGCCCCGTGTCCTAACTCGCACCGAGTCCCGCTCACCCATCACCCACTGTGCTCACTGACCTACATTGGCTCCTGGTCCCCAAATGCCTCGAATTGAAAATTCTCGCCCTCCCTTACGGTCTCTGTAACCCCCTCCCACCCTGTAACCCCTCCCACCCTGTAACTCCCTCCCACATGTAACCCCTCCCACCCTGTAACCCCTCCCACCCTGTAACTCCCTCCCACCCTGTAACTCCCTCTCACCATGTAACCCCTCCCACATGTAACCCCTCCCACCCTGTAACCCCTCCCACCCTGTAACTCCCTCCCACCCTGTAACTCCCTCCCACCTGTAACCCCTCCCACATGTAACCCCTCCCACTTGTAACCCCTCCCACCCCTCTGAATTCAGCAATCCTTTATCTCTGGCCTCGTTGCACCATTGCCGTAGGGACCGAGGCCCCAATATCTGGGCCTTGCTCCCTCCCGAACACCCTCGGATTCGCCACCTCCTCTAAGACCCTCCTTAAAACACCCCTCTTTGACCAGGCTTCCGGTCACCTGTCCCAATAGCTTCAGTCTCCTGTATGGCTCAGAGACGTGGACCATATACAGTAGACACCTCAAAGAGCTGGAGAAATACCACCATCAACATCCTGGGGGTCACCATTGACCAGAAACTTAACTGGACCAGCCGCATAAATACTGTGGCAACAAGAGCGGGTCAGAGGCTGGGTATTCTGTGGCGAGTGTCTCACCTCCTGACTCCCCAAAGCCTTCCCACCATCTACAAGGCACAAGTCAGGAGTGTGATGGAACACTCTCCACTTGCCTGGATGAGTTGCAGCTTCAACAACACTCAAGAAGCTCGACACCATCCAGGACAAAGCAGCCGCTTGATCGGCCCCCCATCCACCACCTTCAACACTCACTCCCTCCACCACCGGCGCACCGTGGCTGCAGTGTGTACCATCTACAAGATGCACTGCAGCAACTCGCCAAGGCTTCTTCGGCAGCATCTCCCAAACCCGCGACCTCTACCCCCTAGAAGGACAAGGGCAGCAGGCGTGTGGGAACACCACCACCTCCACGTTCCCCTCCAATTTAGGATAGTGTTAAATCCAAGGAAGAGGCATACAAATTAGCCAGAAAAAGTAGCAAGCCAGAGGACTGGGAGAAATTTAGAATACAGCAGAGGAGGACAAAGGGTTTAATTAGGAGGGGGAAAATAGAGTACTAGGGGAAGCTTGCCAGAAACATAAAAAATGACTGCAAAACTTCTATAGATATGTAAAGAGAAAAAGATTAGTGAAGACAAATGTTGGTCCCTTGCAGTCGGATTCAGGTGAATTTATAACGGGGAACAAAGAAATGGCAGACCAATTGAACAGGTACTTTGGTTCTGTCTTCACGAAGGAAGACACAAATAACCTTCCCGATGTACAAGGGGTCCGAAGGTCTAGTGAGAAGGAGGAACTTAAGGATATCCTTATTAGGTGGAAAATTGTGTTAGGGAAATTGACGGGATTGAAGGCCGATAAATCCCCAGGGCCCAGAGTACTTAAGGAAGTGGCCCGAGAAATAGTGGATGCATTGGTGATAATTTTCCAACAGTCTATTGACTCTGGATCAGTTCCTATGAACTGGAAAATCAAAGCACATGTATTGGGGGTAATGTACTGACGTGGATAGAGAACTGGTTGGCAGACAGGAAGCAGAGAGTCAGGATTAACGGGTCCTTTTCAGAATGGCAGGTAGTGACTAGTGGAGTGCCGCAGGGCTCAGTGCTGGGATCCCAGCTCTTTACAATATATATTAATGAGTTAGATGAGGAATTGAGTGTAATATCTCCAAGTTTGCAGATGACACTAAACTGGGTGGCGGTGTGAGCTGTGAGGGGGACGCTAAGAGGCCGCAGGGTGACTTGGACAGGTTAGGTGAGTGGGCAAATGCATGGCAGATGCAGTATAATGTGGATAAATGTGAGGTTATCCACTTTGGGGGCAAAAACATGAAGGCAGAATATTATCTGAATGGCGGCAGATTAGGAAAAGGGGAGGTGCAGCGAGACCTGGGTGTCATGGTACATCAGTCATTGAAGGTTGGCATGCAGGTATAGCAGGCGGTGAAGAAGGCAAATGATATGTTGGCCTTCATAGCAAGGGAATTTGAGCATAGGAGCAGGGACGTCTTACTGCAGTTGTACAGGGCCTTGGTGAGGCCTCACCTGGAACAGGTTAGATGCAGAAAGAATGTTCCTGATGTTGGGGAAGTCTGGAACCAGAGGACACAGTCTTAGGATAAGGGGTGAGCCATTTAGGACTGAGATGAGGAGGAACTTCTTCACTCAGAGAGTTGTTAACCTGTGGAATTCCCGCAGAGAGTTGTTGATACCAGTTCATTGGATACATCAGTCATTGAAAGTTGGCATGCAGGTGCAGCAGGCGGTGAAGAAGGCAAATAGCATATTGGTCTTCATAGTTAGGGGATTTGAGTATAGGAGCAGGGAGGTCTTACTGCAATTGTACAGGGCCTTGGTAAGGCCTCACCTGGAATATTGTGTTCAGTTTTGATCTCCTAATCTGAGGAAGGACGTTCTTGCTATAGAAGAAGTGCAGCGAAGGTTCACCAGACTGATTCCAGGGATGGCTGGACTGACATATGAAGAGAGACTGGATCAACTGGGCCTTTAGACACTGGAATTTAGAAGGATGAGAGGGGATCTCATAGAAACGTATAAGATTCTGATGGGATGGGACAGGTTAGATGCGGGAAGAATGTTCCCGATGTTGGGGAAGTCCAGAACCAGGGGACACAGTCTTAGGATAAGGGGTAGGCCATTTAGGACTGAGATGAGGAGAAATTTCTTCACTCAGAGAGTTGTTAACCTGTGGAATTCCCTGCCGCCGAGAGTTGTTGATGCCAATTCACTGGATATATTCAAGAGGGAGTTAGATATGGCCCTTACGGCTAAAGGGATCAAGGGGTATGGAGAGAAAGCAGGAAAGGGGTACTGAGGTGAATGATCAGCCATGATCTTATTGAATGGCGGTGTAGGTTTGAAGGGCCGAATGGCCTACTCTTGCACCTATTTTCTATGTTTCTATCTTTCTGCCTTCTCTCCATACCCCCTGATCCCTTTAGCCGTAAGAGCCACATCTAACTCGCTTTTGAATATATCCAGTGAACTGGACTCAACAACTTTCTGCAGCAGAGAATTCCACAGGTTCACAATAAGGATATCCTTCAGTTCCTCCTTCTCACTAGACCTTCGGACCCCTTGTACATCGGGAAGGTTATTTGTGTCTTCCTTCGTGAAGACAGAACCAAAGTACCTGTTCAATTGGTCTGCCATTTCTTTGTTCCCCATTATAAATTCACCCGAATCCGATTGCAAGGGACCTACATTTGTCTTCACTAATCTTTTTCTCTTCATATATTTATAGAAGCTTTTGCAGTCAGTTTTTATGTTCCCTGCAAGCTTCCTCTCGTACTCTATTTTCCCCCTCTTAATTAAACCCTTAGTCCTCCTCTGTTGAATTCTAAATTTCTCCCAGTCCTCAGGTTTGTTGCTTTTTCTAGTCAATTTATATGCTTCTTCCTTGGATTTAACACTATCCTTAATTTCTCGTTAGCCACGGTTGAGCTACCTTCCCCATTTTATTTTTACTCCAGACAGGGATGTACAATTGCTGAAGTTCATCCATGTGATCTTTAAATGTTTTCCATTGCTTATCCACCGTCAACGCTTTAAGTATCCTTTGCCAGTCTATTCTAGCCAATTCACACCTCATACCGTCGAAGTTACCTTTCCTTAAGTTCAGGACCCTAGTTTCTGAATTAACTGTGTCACTCTCCACCTTAATAAAGAATTCTACCATATTATGGTCACTCTTCCCCAAGGGGCCTCACATAACAAGATTGTTAATTAGTCCCTTCTCATTACACATCACCCAGTCTAGGATGGCCAGCTCTCTAGTTGGTTCCACGACATATTGGTCTAGAAAACCTTCCCTAATACACTCCAGGAAATCCTCCTCCACCGCATTGCTACCAGTTTGGTTAGCCCAATCTATATGTAGATTAAAGTCGCCCATGATAACTGCTGTACCTTTATTGCACACATCCCTTATTTCCTGTTTGATGCTGTCCCCAACCTCACTACTACTGTTTGGTGGTCTGTACACAACTCCCACTAGCGTTTTCTGCCCTTTGGTATTCCGCAGCTCCACCCATACCGATTCCACGTCATCCAGGCTAATGTCCCTCCTTACTATTGCATTAATTTCCTCTTTAACCAGCAACGCCACCCCACCTCCTTTTCCTTTCTGTCTATCCTTCCTAAATGTTGAATACCCCTGGATGTTGAGTTCCCAGCCTTGGTCACCCTGGAGCCATGTCTCCGTGATGCCAATTACATCATATCCGTTAACTGCTATCTGCGCAGTTAATTCATCCACCTTATTCCGAATACTCCTCGCATTGAGGCACAGAGCCTTCAGGCTTTTTAACACACTTTGCCGGTTTAGAATTTTGCAGTAATGTAGCCCTTTTTGTTTTTGCCTTGGGTTTCTCTGCCCTGCACTTTTACTATTCCCCTTTCTATCTTTTGCTTCTGCCTCCATTTTATTTCCCTCTGTCTCCCTGCATAGGTTCCCATCTCCCTGCCATATTAGTTTAACTCCTCCCCAACAGCACTAGCAAACACTCCCCCTAGAACATTGGTTCCAGTCCTGCCCAGGTGCAGACCGTCCGGTTTGTACTGGTCCCACCTCCACCAGAACCGGTTCCAATGTCCCAGGAATTTGAATCCCTCCCTGCTGCACCACTGCTCAAGCCACGTATTCATCTGAGCTATCCTGCGATTCCTACTCTGCCTAGCACGTGGCACTGGTAGCAATCCTGAGATTACTACTTTTGAGGTCCTACTTTTTAATTTAGCTCCTAGCTCCCTAAATTCATCTTGTAGGACCTCATTCCGTTTTTTACCTACGACAACTGGCTGTTCACCCTGCCTTTTCAGAATGTCCTGCACCCGCTCCGAGACATCCTTGACCCTTGCACCATACCATCCTGGAGTCTCGGTTGCGGCTGCAGAAACGCCTATCTATTCCCCTTACAATTGAATCCCCTATCACTATCGCTCTCCCACTCTTTTTCCTGCCCTTTTGTGCAGCAGAGCCACCCATGGTGCCATGAACTTGGCTGCTGCTGTCCTCCCCTGATGAGTCATCCCCCTCAACAGTACCCAAAGCAGTGTATCTGTTTTGCAGAGGGATGACCGCAGGGGACCCCTGCACTACCTTCCTTCCACTGCTCTTCCTGTTGGTCACCCATCCCCTATCTGGCTGTGTACCCTTTACCTGCGGTAAGACCAACTCACTAAACGTGCTATTCACGTCATTCTCAGCATCGTGCATGTTCCAGAGTTCATCCACCTGCAGCTCCAGTGCCGCAATGCGGTCCGTCAGGAGCTGCAGGCGGATACACTTCCCACACACGTAGTCATCAGGGACACCGGAAGCGTCCCTGACTTCCTATATATTACAGGAGGAGCATAACACATGTCCGAGCTGTCCTGCCATGACTTAACCCTTAGATAAACTTAATTTGGCAACAACAATGCTAACGGTTACTTATTGATATAGAAAAGAAAAAAGAAAAGCTACTCACCAATCACCAGCCAATCACTTACCGCTTACTTCCTTGGCTGTGACGTCACCTTTCGATTTCTTTCTACTTCTTTTTTGCCTCCCTGCTGCAGTTGCACCGGCTGGGCCTCCTCGATCTCCCCGCTCCTCCTCTCGCCAACTCACGAACTCCCAAGCCTCTCATCGATACTAGGCCTTTTGTAGGCCGCCTCGATCTCCCTGCTCCCCAACATGCTTGATGCCATTGCGGGTCATAAACTCGTTGATTCTGAGCTGGTGAAACACGGTCAGTTGTCGCTGACACGGATGTCGGGCAAGCCATGGATGGTGAACATAGCCTGGACGCTTTCAGTGGTGGCAGTGGATGTGCTGGATGACATGATTACGCATTCAATTCATTTGGAGTAAGCGTACAAAACTACTAAATAATCTTTCCTAGAAAGGGGCCAGCAAAATCTATGTGGATCCTGGACCACGTTTTGGAGGACCATGACCACAGACTCAATGGACCCTCCCTTGGTGTATTGCTCAGTTGTGAGCATGTGTTGCACTGGTGTATGCATGACTCAAAGTCCGAGTCAATGCCGGGCCACCAAACATGCGACCTGGCTATAGCCTTCATCATGACTATGCCTGGGTGGGTACTGTGTCGGTCGCGTATGAACGTTTCCCTGCCTTTTTTTGGCAAAACCACGCGATTACCCCATAAGAGACAATCCGACTGGATGGACATTTCATCTTTGCGTCAGTGAAACAGCTTTATTTCATCTTGCATTTCCCTAGGAATGGCCGACCAGTTCCCATTTAGGACGCAACTTTTTACAAGTGATAGCACAGGATCCTGGCTGGTCCAGGTCCTGATCTGGTGAGCAGTGACGGGTGACCCCTCGCTCTCAAACGCATCCATGACCAGAAACAAGTCTGCGGGCTGCGCCATTTCCACCCCAGTGGTGGGTAATGGTAGCCGGCTGAGAGCATCAGCACAGTTCTCCGTGCCTGGTCTGTGGCGGATAACATAGTCAAAGGCGGACAATGTTAGTGCCCATCTTTGAATGCGGGATGAAGCATTGGTGTTTATACCTTTGCTTTCTGAAAACAGCGAAATGAGCGGCTTGTGGTCAGTTTCAAGCTCAAACCGAAGTCCAAATACGTATTTGTGCATTTTCTTAACCCCATATGCACATGCTAATGCTTCTTTCTCGACCATAGTGTAGGCTCTCTCAGCCTTAGACAGACTTCTAGACATGTATGCAACCGGTTGGAGGTTGCCCGATACATTGGCTTGCTGTAACACACAACCGACCCCGTACGATGAGGCGTCACAAGCTAGCACTAAACTTTTACATAGGTCATAGTGTACAAGCAATTTATTTGAACATAGCAGGTTCCTGGCCTTTTCAAAGGCTGTGTCTTGAGATTTGCCCCAAACCCAGTCATCACCCTTACGTAGCAACATGTGCAAAGGCTCTAACAACGTGCTCAACCCGGGTAGAAAGTTACCAAAATAGTTGAGGAGTCCCAGGAACGAGCGCAGCTCCATCACATTCTGTGATCTGGATGCATTCTTGATGGCCTCTGTCTTTGAGTCTGTGGACCTGATGCTGTCTGCTGTCTGTTGCAATCTTTCTCCCCAAAAATTCGACTTCTGGCACCAGGAAAACACACTTGGAGCATTTCAGCCTGAGTCCCACTTTGTCTATGCGACTTAGAACCTCTTCCAGGTTGTGTAGATGTTCGATGATGTCACGACCAGTGATCAGGGTGTCGTCTTGAAACACAAAGGTGCGAGAAACAGATTTCAGCAAACTCTCCATGTTTCTCTGGAAAATGGCTGCAGCAGAGCAAATCCCAAAAGGGCACCTGTGGTATATAAACAGTCTTTTGTGTGTGTTGATGCACGTCAAGTCTTTTCGAAGATTCAGCCAGCTCCTGTGTCATGTAGGCGGTGGTTAGGTCCAACTTGGTTGCGAACAGGTCATCAGCCTTGGGCAGCGGGTACTGGTCCTGTAGTGAGTCGGTTAATCGTTACCTTGTAGTCTCCGCAGATTCTAACCGTGCCATCGCTTTTCAACACTGGAACAATTGGATTGGCCCACTTGTTGAACTCGCCTGGTGATATGATTCCTTCGCGTTGGAGTCTGTCCAGTTCGATCTCGACTTTCTCCCTCATCATGTACAGAGCCGCCCGAGCCTTGTGATGGACGGGCCGTGCATCGGGGCCCAGATGGATCTGTGAAGTAGCCGATGCCTGGTTCGAATAGCGAGGGAAACTTGCTCAGCACTTGAGCACACGAGGCGTCATCCACTGAAGATAGTGCTTTGATGTCGTTCCAATGCCATCTAATCTTTTATAGCCAACATCTGCCGAACAGCGTTGGGCCATTGCCTGGAACAATCCACAATGATACGATACCTTCACTGTCGCACTTCCAATGACTGGTATGAGCTCTTTGGTGTAGGTACGCAGCTTTGCATTAATCGGGCTCAGTTTGGGCCTTTGTGCGTTATTGCCCCACAGTTTCTCGAAAGCCTTCTGGCTCATTATTGACTGACTCGCCCCCATGTCCAACTCCATGGATACTGGAACTCCATTTAATTTGACTTTCAGCATTATAGGAGGTCTCTTGGTGGTGAAGGTATGTACCCCATACACTTCTTCCTCAGGTTGAGTTGCCTGTGCTGTGTGATCCGCACCGGATCGATCATCCTCTGCCACGTGGTATGTCGCAGCACGTTTGCACATTCGCTGGAGGTGCCCCATCGTTGCACAGCCTTTGTACACATAGTGCTTGATTCGACATTGATAGGCCCGATGATTACCCCGCAGCACCAACACGGTGCTAATGGATTCACATTCATCCCCGATGGCGGACTCTGAGTCATCACAGGTCTTGCAGCCGCAGATGTATAGGCCCTGCCATATGCAGTTCGGCCTGCTAGCGACATCATTTTATGCACAGTACTTGCCGGTGAGCTTCGATGTTGAGAAGATATCTGTTGGGTGTTATCGTCATGGCCATGCATGCCTGGGCGATCGCGATGGCCCTGCTCAGGTCTAGGGTTTCGGCAGCCAGCAGCTTTCGAAGAATGACCTCGTGGCTGATGCCCAGCACGAAAAAGTCCCGCAGCATTTGCCCCAATGCAGCTTCAAAATCGCAAGGTCCCACGAGCTGTCTCAGGTCTGTGACATAATCCCCCACGTCCTGGCCCCCGGAGCGATGGTGTGTGTAAAAACGATATCTGGACATGGATATACTCTTTTTCAGCTTGAGATGGTCCCGAACTAGCATGCACAACTCTGTATATTCCTCCTCCATTGGTTTTGTCGGTGCGAGCAGATTCTTGGTGAGGCCGTATATTTTAGGCCCACAGACGGTGAGGAGAACCTCCCTGCGCTTGACCGCATTAGTGTCTCCTTCCAGCTCGTTGGCCACGAAGTACTGGTCGAGACGCTCGACAAAGGCTTCCCAATCATCACCCTGTATGAATCTCTCCAATATTCCAACGGCAGCCATGGTTGCGTGAAGGTTCGTATTCTGTTACTCGTCGCCAATTGTTGAGTATAGAAGAACTCCACGAGGCTGAGTACTGTGAGCTAAACTTAATGTGACCTTAGTCTTCTTTATTACAACTCCAGAGTGGCTAAACAACATGGCAGCCAACCTTTTATACTGGCCCTGCACATGTGTGCAGGTGACCATTAGGACTCCAGCAGTCGCGCCCTCTGGTGGCAAGTATTACATAGTTACATAC
Source organism: Pristiophorus japonicus (assembly GCF_044704955.1). NCBI lineage: Eukaryota > Metazoa > Chordata > Chondrichthyes > Pristiophoridae > Pristiophorus > Pristiophorus japonicus. Next base: position 220,933,044 of record NC_091986.1, on the reverse strand, counting down.
AGAACAGTCCCCTAGTTTTAGTTTCCCCTATGAGTGGAAATATCCTCTCTGCATCCACTTTGTCGAGCCCCCTCATTATCTTATATGTCTCAATACAATTACCTCTCATTCTTCTGAACTCCAATGTGTATAGGCCCAACCTACTCAAATTATCTTCATAAGTCAACCCCCTGAATTCCAGAATCTGCCTAGTGAACCTTCTCTGAACAGCCTCCAATGCAAGTATATCCTTCCTTAAATACGGAGACCAAAAACTGTACGCAGTACTCCAGGTGTAGCCCACCAATACCCTGTACAGTTGTAGCAGGAATTCTCTCTGCTTTTATACTCTATCCCCCTTGTAATAAAGGCCAACATTCCATTTGCCTTCCTGATCACTTGCTGTACCTGCATACTAACCTTTTGTGTTTCATGTACAAGGACCCCCAGGTCCCTCTGTACTGCAGCACTTTGCAATTTTTCTCCATTTAAATTCTAATTTGCTTTTCTATTTTTACTGCCGAAATGGATAACCTCACACTTTCCCACATTATACTCCATCTGCCAAATGTTTGCCCACTCACTTGGCCTGTCTATATCCCTTTGCAGATTATTTGTGTCCTCCTCACAATTTGCTTTCCCATCCATCTTTGTATCATCAGCAAACTTGGCTACATTACACTCGGTCCCTTCATCCAAATCATTAATATAGGTTGTAAATAGTTGGGGTCCCAGCACTGATCCCTGCGGCACCCCACTAGTTACTGGTTGCCAACCTGAATATTACCCATTTATCCGACTCTCTGTTTTCTGTCAGTTAACCAATCCTCAATCCATGCTAATATATTACCCCCAACCCCGTGAACTTTTATCCTGTGCAGTAACCTTTTATGGTGGCACCTTATCGAATGTCTTCTGGAAATCCAAACACACCACATCCACTGGTTCCCCCTTATCCACCCTGCTCGTTACATCCTCAAAGAACTCCAGCAAATTTGTCAAACATGATTTCCCTTTCATAAAACCACGCTGACTCTGCTTGATTGAATCATGCTTTTCCAAATATCCCACTACTGCTTCCTTAATAATGGACTCCAGCATTTTCCCAACGACAGATGTTAGGCTAACTGGTCTATAGTTTCCTGCTTTCTGTCTGCCTCTTTTTTTAAATAGGGACGATTAGGAATGGGCAATAAATGCCAGCCTTGCCAGCGATGCCCGCAGCCCGAGAATGAATAAAAAGCAGTTGTTGTGACGTGGGTTTGTAAACCTGTCTCACTTGGCGGTTTCGGTTGACTTTGTCCGTGCAGTTACTGTGTACGTTTTTACATCTGCAGATGTGAAATATTTGAACGCATTAGCAAGGAAGAGCGGGAGGATATGGGCAAAGCTTTTGAGTCAGGCGGACTCCCTGAAGTTGTCTCTAAAATCTCAGCACGCCTGCAATCGGGTGAGCAGCTAACAGTGAATATCGGTGTTACCGGGGAGACGGGAGCTGGCAAATCCTCGCTGGTCAACGCAATCCGCGGCATGGCTGATGACCAGGAGGGAGCTGCTCCCACCGGGGTGACAGAGACCACAATGGTGCCCACCAGCTACCCCCACCCGACCTTCCCCAACGTGAAGATCTGGGACCTGCCGGGATTGGGGACAGGCAACTTCCCATTGGCCAAGTACAGGGAGTGGGTGGGCTTCGACAGATGTGACTTCTTCATCATCGCGGCCTCCGAGCGCTTCAAAGAGAATCACGGCCAGCTGGCCAGGTGGGTGCAGGAGAGGGGCGCCACCTTCTACTTTGTCCGCACCAAGATCGACACCGACATGGAAGCATCCCAGCGGGCAGGGAAGGCTAGCCAGGCAGTGCTGGCAGTGATGAGGGAAGATTGTGTGCAGTGTTTGGAGAAGCAAGGTATGACATCCCCACAGGTCTTCTTGGTGTCCACCTTGAAGTTCACGGAATATGACTTCCCGCAGCTCCGGGAGACCTTACAGAGGGAACTGCCTAAGTTCAGGAAACAAGCGTTGCTCAGGCCCCTGACCGTGTTCTGTTCCCAGATCATTGAGAAGAAGAGGAATTCTCTGAGCATGGAGATTTGGAAGACAGCATTGGTATCATCCGTGGTGGCAGCGACTCCCATTCCAGGATTGGGGATTGCGTGCGATTTCGGAATATTGCGCAGATACTTGTCCAGTTACTACAAGTCTTTTGGGCTTGATGATGAATCTCTCGAGAGAATGTCCCGTGAGATTGAGAAGCCAATGGAGAGCTTGAAAGCCCAAATACGTTCGCCCAACGCCAAGAATTTCAGCATACCCCTTCTTTACAAACTCATGTCCAACAGTGCCGGTGTTGTGATGATGACGGGTGAATATTTCATCCGCGGTATCCCACTATTTGGCTCGGTGGCGTCAGGAGGAATTGGATTCGCCACCACTCACAGGATGCTCAACAGTATCTTACAGAACCTGGCAGCAGATACTGAGAGAGTACTGAAGTGGGTGAGCGACTCGAAGACTGAATGACATGTCTGCAGAGGGTGGAGAGGGTTGGGAAACAGGACTTGGTTAATGGTGGGCCCCCCAACTCCCTCTGACATAGATACATAGAAACACAGAAATTTATAGCTCAGAAAAAGGTCACTTCGGCCCATCGTGTCCACACCGGCCGACAAAGAGCCGCACGGCCCTCGGTCAGCAGCCCTGAAGGATACATATAAACCTATGAACAATGAACAATGGCGGACAGGTAAAGAGCACCTAGCCCAACCAGTCCATCTCATACAACTGCGACACCCCTTATACTGAAACATTCTACACCCCACCCCAACCGGAGGCATGCGATCTCCTGGGAGAGGCAAAAACCAGATAAAAACCCAGGCCAATTTAGGGAAACAAATCTGGGAAAATTCCTCTCCAACCCATCCAAGCGATCGACACTAGTCCAGGAGATCACCCTGGCCGTATTCTATTCCCTGCAGTACTTATCATTATATCTGCGCCAGCCAACAAAAGGTTATCCAGTCTAATCCCAATTACTAGCTCTAGGTCCGTAACCCTGCAGGTTACTGCACTTTAAGTGCCCATCCAACCATCTCTTAAAAGTGGTGAGGGTTTCTGCATCCACCACTCTTCCAGGCAGCGAGTTCCAGACCCCCACAACCCTCTGCCTAAAGAAGCCTCCCCTCAAATCCCCTCTAAACCTTCCACCAACCACCTTAAAACTATTCCCCCTTGTAATAGCCCCCTCCACCAAAGGAAATAGACCCTTACTATCCACTATGTCCAGGCCCCTGACGTACCGACCCTGCCTCAGCTGCTCGCTGGGTATCACTCTCGCCTTCTGGACCCATAGGTCGCGGGTTCAAGCCCCACTCCAGAGACTTGAGCCCAGAATCCAGGCTGCCACTCCCAGTGCGGTGCTGAGGAAGGAGAGGGTCCCATTCAGAGTCAGTGCATCCAGTCCCAGGCCCCGCCCCTCGGGGAGGGTATATTACCCTCTGAGGGGGAGTAGAGCAGGTCCCCCAGGATGATACCGGGGCTGAAAGGGTTAAATCCCGAGGGCAGGCTGCACAGACTGGGCCTGTATCCCTCGAGTGTAGAAGATTGAGGGACGATCTGATCGAGGGGTTTACGATGATAACAGGATTCGATCGGGTGGATCGAGAGAAACTGTTCCCTCTGGTGGGGGGAGTCCAGAACAAGGGGCAGGACCTTAAAATTAGAGCCCGGCCGTTCAGGGTGATGTCAGGGAGCACGTCTTCACACAAAGGCTGCTGGGAATCTGGAACTCTCTCCTCAAAAAGCTGTTGAGGTCGGGGGTCAACTGGAAATGTCAAAACTGGGAATGATGGATTTTTGTTGGGTATGGGGATTAAGGGTTATGGAACCAAGGTGGGTAGATGGAGTTGAGATATCGATCAGCCGTGATCTTATTGAATGGTGGAACAGAATCGAGGGGCAGAATGGCCCCTGTGCATCCTTGTTAAAATTGGCTTATATTCCCTTGAGTTTAGAAAGTTGAGGGATTAACTAATAGAGATGTTTAGATAGATAAAGAGATTTGATAGGGTAGATAGATAGAAACTATGTCCTCTAGTCTCAACACTCACTCCCTCCACCACCGGCGCCCCCTGGCTGCAGTGTGCACCGTCTACAAGATGCACTGCAGCAACTCGCCAAGGCTTCTTCGGCAGCACCTCCCAAACCCGCGACCTCTACCGCCTAGAAGGACAAGGGCAGCAGGTACATGGGAACACCACCACCTCCACGTTCCCCTCCCAGTCACACACCATCCTGACCTGGAAATATATCGGCCGTTCCTTCATCGTCGCTGGGTCACAATCCTGGAACTCCCTCCCTAACAGCACTGTGGGAGCACCTTCACCACACGGACTGCAGCGGTTCAAGAAGGCGGCTCACCACCACCTTCTCAAGGGGCAATTAGGGATGGGCAATAAATGCCAGCGATGCCCACATCCCGAATATGGGACTGAATGCTATCTACCCATCATACTACATGTAGAATATTTCATCATTTATTACTCCTTTCTTGTTATGTGAGTTTTACAAAAATTAATCAGTAATATATAAAAAGCCTTGTGACTGTAACCACGTCCTGTTGCCACAGTCTTTTCCTGTGTTACTATTTGTTATGTATGCAATAAAGATTCAAACTGAGAACTGTTTAACTGAACAAGGTACAATCTTGGCTCTGCTTTATTTAGGCCCAAAGTGCCTGACTCTCCAAATGACTGGCCTTTTATACCAGAGCAGCACCATGTGCATGCTGCTCAGTGGCCTCCAACAATGACGCCATCTGGTGGCTACAAACAGAATGTACATACATGACAATACCCCCCCCTCTGAGATCTTATCACAGTCTTTCACAGGTTGAGACGGTCTGGTGCTTTACGCTCCCAGGTTGGCCGCCTTAGTTCGATTCCAGCCTTGGGTGAGTGTGCAGAGTCTGTTGTGGCTGATGGCTGGATGACTGATTTGTTGGGGATGGCAGTGGCCATGTCAGGAATTGCAAGTCCATTTTTATTGAACAGGTCTGTGATGAAAATTCCGGGTTCTCTGATGACTCTTGAGTCCACTGAAGGCTGCTGGTAGGTTGGTTGGTTGTCGACAGTTTCTTCGTCCGATGCTCTGGCTCGTCTGCGTGCCTCAGCTTTGTTTAATCCATGTGTTTCCTGCAAGTTTGCCCATTATTGAGCTTAATAACAAATACTCTGTTGCCCTCCTTGGCCATGTCCATACCAGTGATCCATTTGGGACCTTGACCATAATTCAACACATATACAGGATCATTAACAGAATCTCGTGTGACACAGTTGCGCGATCGTGGTACCCTTGTTGACGCTGTCTTCTGTATTCAACATGATTACTTAAATCCGGGTGTACAAGAGATAACTTGGTCTTAAGACCTCTTTTCATCATGAGTTCAGCAGGTGAGACCCCTGTGAGTGTGTGGGATCTTGTCCTGTAACTCAGCAGTATGCGGGACAAGCGGGTCTGCAGTGACCCTTGGGTTACTCTCCTCATGCTTTGCTTGATAATTTGTACTGCACGTTCTGCTTGCCCGTTGAATGCAGGCTTGAATGGTGCTGACCTTCCATGTTTTATGCCATTAAGTTTTACAAACTCCTGAAACTCCTGACTGGTGAAGCACGGCCCATTATCGCTCACCACTATGTCAGGCAGACCACGTGTCACGAACATGACATTGAGATTCTCTATGGTTGCCATGGACGTGACATGATTATGCATTCTATCCACTTCGAAGAAGCATCCACCACCACTAAAAACATCTTGCCCAGGAAGGGCAAAATCTACATGGATCCTGGACCAAGGTTTGGATGGCCATGATCACAGACTCAGCGGCGATTCCGCTGGTGCTTTGCTGAGCTGCATGCAGGTGTTGCACTGATGCATGCATGCTTCAAGCTCAGAATCAATTCCTGGCCACCATACATGGGACCTGGCGATGTCCTTCATCATCACTATACAGGGATGTGTGCTGTGTAACTCACGCACAAACCTCTCTCCCTTTCTTAGGCATTACAACACAATTGCCCCCACAATATGCAATCTGTTTGAATAGACAGTTCGCCCTTGCGACGAATGTACGGTTTGGCCTCCTCGCACATTTGCTTAGGTATGGCAGACCAATCCCTTTTAAGGATGCAACCCTTTGCCACCGATAATATCAGGTCCTGGCTGGTCCAGGTCTTAGCTTGTTGAGCCGTGACAGGGGTACCTTCACTCTCAAAAGCATCCATGATTAACATTAGATCCGTCGGTTGTGGTGTTTCTACCTCCGGTGTGGGCAACGGCAACCGGCTCAAAGCATCGGCACAGTTCTCTGTGCCAGGTCTGTGGTGAATGACATAATCATAGGCAGATAATGTCAGCACCCACCTTTGGGTACAAGATGAAGCTTTGGTATTGATACCTTTGCTCTCAGAAAACAATGAAATGAGCGGCTTGTGATCTATCTCTAATTCAAACATCAGACCGATCAGGTATTGATGCATCTTTTTAACACCATACACACACGCTAAAGCTTCTTTTTCTACCATGCTGTAGGCTCTTTCTGCTTTAGACAAACTTTTTGATCCATACGTGACAGGTTGAAGTTTCACCGACTCATTGGCTTGTTGTAACACGCAACCAATTCCATATGGCGATGCGTCACAGGCCAACGTTTACATGGGTCATAATGTACCAGCAGCTTGTTCGAGCAAAGCAGAAGGGTGGCTTTCTCGAAAACTCTGTCTTGCAATGTGCCCCACACCCAGTTTTTGCCTTTTCTAAATAGCATGTGCAGTGGTTCAAGTAAGGTGCTCAATTTAGGTAGGAAGTTACCAAAGTAGTTGAGTAGACCCAGAAACGAACGCAGCTCCATCACGTTCTGTGGCTTGGGTGCATTCTTGATGGCCTTGGTTTTCACGTCAGTCGGTCTGATGCCATCAGCGCCGATTTTCCTCCCGAGGAATTCGACCTCCGGTGACATGAAGACGCGCTTCGAGCGTTTCAGTCTATGTCCCACTCTCTCCAAACGCAGTAGAACCTCTTCCAGGTTGTTCAGATGTTCCTTGGAGTCACGACCAGTGACCAGAATGTCATCTTGGAACACGACGGTTCTGGGAACGGACTTCAGTAGACTTTCCATTTTCCTCTGGAATATTGCTGCAGCCGAGCGAATTTCAAACGGGCACCTGTGGTAAATAAACAGTCCTTCGTGTGTGTTAATGCACGCAAGTCTCTTCGACATCTCGACCAACTCCTGCATCATATAGGCCGACGTCAAGTCCAGTTTTGTGAATGACTTCCCTCCGGTTAGCGTCGCAAACAAGTCATCAGCCTTCAGTAAAGGGTACTGATCCTGTTTCGAAACCCTGTTGACCGTAGCCTTGTAGTCTCCACAGATTCTGACTGTGCCATCACTTTTCAGCACAGGAACAATGGGGCTGGCCCATTCATTAAATTCAGCTGGTGATATGATCCCTTCATGCTGGAGTCTGTCCAGTTCAATTTCGACCTTCTCCCTCATCATATACGGCACTGCCTGAGCTTTATGATGGACGGGTCTTGAATCTGAGTCCATGTGGATCTGCACCTTGGCTCCCGTGAAGTTGCTGATACCGGGTTCAAACAGCGAGGGGAACTTGCTCCATACTTGGGCACATGTATCTTCCTCCGATGACAACGCCTTTATGTCGTTCCAGTCGTAATCTGATTTTCTCCAACCAGCTCATGCCAAACAGCGTTGGGCCATTGCCTGGAACAATCCACAGTGGTAACACGTGAACCGCACCGTTGTATGATACATTAATTTGTGCACTGCCAATCACCTTTATCAGTTCTTTGGTGTACGTGCGCAGCTTGGCATTAACAGGGCTCAGCCTGGGCCTCACAGTCTAATATGTCCTTACTATACAGTACAAAGGCACACGAGGCCCATACTAGAGAGACGGTCACTCTGTGACCAGTTACCTTTATTTGCCAGCACTGAATTGATGAAGGTGGGTGGAGCGTCCCCTTTATACCTGAAAGTCCAGGTTAGGCGTGTCACCCACAAGTTCACCACCTAGTGGTCAGTGTTCTCAAGGTGTACAACTTAGGTCAGTTTATACATGGGTTACAATGACAGTTGAATACATGACATCACCTCACCCCCCTCCTTATTGGGATCACAGGTTAAGTCTCTCTGGTGGTTTACGCTCCCTTGTAGAGCGCCTGAGTTGGGGCCCCGGTTGTTGGGCGCTGGCCTGAGTGTCTGCTGTTTGCGGTGCCTCAGGCCTGTCCGGACTGTCCACAGTGACTGGGCTCTCCTCCACTTGGTTCCGGTGTTCGGTCACCTGTGGTGGAGTGAACTCTACATCGTGTTATTCCTCTGCTTCTTCTATGGGGTTGCTGAATCTCCTTTTTGTTTGATCCATGTGTTTGCAGCAGATTTGTCCATTGGTAAGTTTAACTACCAGAAACCCTATTCCCCTCTTTGGCAATCACAGTACCTGCAAGTCATTTGGGCCCTGCAGCGTAGTTGAGGACAAAGACAGGGTCATTGACATCAATACATCGTGCCCTCGCATTCCTGTCATGGTAGTCACATTGTGACCAGCGCCTGCTCTCAACAATTTCTTTCATGGTGGGGTGTATAAGGGATAACCTGATTTTGAGCGTCCTTTTCATTAGCAGCTCTGCGGGTGGAACCCCTGTGAGTGAGTGTGGTCGGGATCTATTGGCCAACAGGAGGCGTGATAACCGGTTTTGTAGGGAACCCCCTTGGATTCTGAGCATCCCCTGTTTGATTATCTGCACTGCTCATTCCGCCTGGCCATTTGAGGCCGGCTTAAACGGTGCCATTCTGACATGGTTGATACCATTTCCTGCCATGAAGTCCTGGAACTCAATGCTTGTAAAGCACGGGCCATTGTCGCTAACCAAGACGCCCGGTAGACCATGGGCGGCGAACATTGCCTGTAGACTTTCTACCGTGGTAGAGGATGTGCTTGAATTGAGAATGTCACACTCGATCCATTTGGAGTAGGCGTCTACTACAACCAAAAACATTTTACCCATGAAAGGACCTGCGTAGTCCACATGGATACGTGACCATGGCTTGGCGGGCCAGGACCAGGGGCTAAAGGGGGCTCTCCTGGGCGCATTGCCCAGCTGGGCACACGTGCTGCACCTGCGAACACAAAGTTCCAGGTCTGCATCAATCCCTGGCCACCAAACGTGTGACCTGGCAATTGCCTTCATCATGACAATGCCGGGACAATCCAGAGTGGCAACCTGTTCTCCGAATCTTTGTGGGTCACGACTACTGTGGCGCTGCCTAGCACCGGAATGATTTCCTTTGTATATGTCCGTAGCTGTGCGTCAATCGGCACAGTCTCAGTATCCCACAGCTTATTAAATGCCCTCTTGTTCATGATCGATTGACTCGCCCCCATGTCCAGTTCCATCGATACCGGTATCCCGTTAAACTTCACATTAATCAAAATTGGTTTACTCTTTGTTATGAAAGAGTACAGTCCATACACTTCCTCCTCTGGCATCTCGGATTGCGTATCCAGATCCGCGCTAGTCTAACTCTCATCTTCCATGTGGTGTGTCACAGCACGCTTGCTCATCTGTGCTGGAGATGTCTCACTCTCAGACAGTCTTTGCAACTATATTGCTTAAATCAGCACTGCTGGTGCCGGAGATTTCCCCCACAATGGCAACACGGAGAAGTCAGATACATTCCCGCTGACGGACTTTGGGCAGCCACAGGTTCTGCGAACGCAGTCGGGTAGACCCTGCCATGTGCCGCTCTGCCGAACGCCAAATCAATCGCATTTACAGTACTTGCCGAGGTTCGGTTCTTCACCGCTATTTGCTTTAGATTCCTGTCCGTCGTCACACATGATTGAGCGATCTGGATGGCCCTTTTTTAAATTCAGCTCCTCCACCGCCAGAGGTTTGCGCTGGATCACCTCGTGGTTGATACCAATAACAAAGAAGTCCCGCAGCATGTCTGCAAACACAGCCCCGAACTTGCACGGTCCTGCTAGACGTCTCAGGTCGGCAACGAATTCCGCCGCGCTCTGGCCCTCCGATCGAACGTGTGTATAAAATCTGTGTCTCGAGATGATGATGTCATCGTCTGGCTTGAGGTGCTCCCGTACCAATGTACACAACTCCTTGTACGTTTTCTCTGGGCATGAGTAGATTCTTTATCAGACCATAGATCTTTGAACCGCACACAGTGAGGAACACGACCCGGTGCCGATCTGCATCGTCGACCCCCTTCATTTTGTTGGCCACGAAGTTCTGGTTCAAACGGCTCACAAAGTCTGCCCAATCTTCTCCCTCCACGAATCGCTCTAAAAATCCAATCGTGCTCATTTTGCAAACAAAGGTTCTTGTATTCTCGTCGCCAAATGTTAGGTAAGCAATAAAGGTACAAACTAAGAACTGTTTAACTGAACAAGGTACAACCTTGGCTCTGCTTTATTATGGCCCAAAGTGTCTGACTCACAAAATGGCTGGCCTTTTATACCAGACCATCGCCATGTGCGTGCTGCTTAGTGGCCTCCAACAATGACACCATCTGGTGGCTACAAATAGCATGTACATACATGACATTATTTTTTTGTCACAATCTCTATCGTGCTTTGAGCACTGTTGAGTGCTGCCCGGACTGCACTGTGCACTGAACATCCAGTCCTCCCTATTGTTATGTCTTTGGATGCTCTGATAATGACTCCACGACACAATGTGTTGTACTTGAACTGTAGTGACCTTAGTCCTTTATTGATAATTCCAGAGTGAGGATCACATCTGGTGGCCTGCCTTTTATACTCGGCCAGGCACACCTGTACAGGTAACCTACGAGTCTCCCACTGCTGTGCCCTCTGGTGGCACACTGTGTGATAGTACCAACAGTAGTCATGTAGGATACATGACATCACTCTCCCCCAAGCGTTTAGTGTAAATCGCCTCTGCATTGGCTGTGCTCTGGGCTTAGCTCTATCTGGTTGACCCTTGGCGGGTCGTTTCTATCTTGGGTGAGTGGTTGGTGTTTCGTTGGCAGTAGAGTGCTGGTGGTTGCTGTTTGTGTGTGTCCCTGACCACTCCATTCTCTCCCCCCCATTGATCCCCGCACCCCCCGCCCCCCGCACCTTTAGATTATGCCAGAGGCTCATTGCATTCATATACATTCAAGTTCAGAAAAACAAGTTTGCATTACATTTGTGGTTCAGTTGTGAGACAAGTACGTTAGACTGGTGAGATACATTATCGATACGTACTGGTGATCGGTGACCGGTGCGAAAGGACAAGCGATTGCTGGATGGTGACCAGGTAGTCTGGTGGTGGCGTGGTGTCCAGTGCTGGCAGTGGGAACCTGGTTGGCTCAAGTTACCTGCTCTCGGGGCTGTTGCTGTTGCTCCTAGCGTCGGGCAGGTTCACAGACGCTTGTGACCTCCCTGTCCTTTCTTTGTGCCCTGGGTCACTGCTGCTCCCTGACTAGCTAGCGTCTTGCAGTACACAGGGAACTGCTGACACGCTAGCCTGGGCATTGTTTGGTTTGAGATCCTGGCTGGTCCCAGTCCCATTTGGAAGGATTGTAGCGGGTGACCCTTCATTTCTGGGTATGGTCTTGGTGACGATGGTGCCTGGGGGCTGCGCCTTAGCACAGTTTGCTCTTTCAGGCTTGTGGCGGTTGGTGCCATTGGGTGCCTGAGAGGTGGAGCCAATCGGGGGCAGGGTATTGATACCGGTGCTGTTGCCCTTCTGAGATCGCTTGTTCTGCAGCTCGTGTGTGTCGGCTGCTTGTGGCCCCACTCCGTGGTGCATCACCCTGGTCCCAGGGACGCAGGATACAGCATTGGGTAGCTCGCTGGACCTGTGTGCTCCCGATGGGTGTTTGCCTGCTGCATTGGCTGTATGCAGTTGAAATCCTCCATCGCACAACGTTTCATTAGTAACTGTGAATAACCTGTAGCTCTGATCCCGATCGCGCAACTTTTCCTTCCTTATTGCATGTAGACAATTCTGATCATCATTTACACATTTTACATGATCGCAATCGCGCGACTTTTCCTTGCTTATTGCATATACACAACTCTGATCGTCAGTTACACATTTTATCTTTAACTCACCTTTGCTATTACATTGCTTGAGTGTGTGGAACTGTCTCTTTAAGTGTGGTGGGTTGCTGGTCTCCTTTAAGAGAGCCTTGCTATCTTTACCCCAATCATCTTCTCCGTTTGGTACCACGTGTTGCTCCATCAGCGCTGCACCTCGTGGTCTGGCCGCCGCCATCTTTTCCTTCAGCGCTGCACCTTGTGGTTTGGGCGCCATCTTTCCTCCATCCATGATGTCAACTGCGGTGATCCTCTTCTCCCCGGGTTCTGCCTCCGAAGCTGGGAAGTCGCCTCTGGATCCGATTTTCTTCCTCCGGAGTCTTGCCACTGGAGCCTGGAAGGTGCGCTCAGGTCGTCCCAGCTGGATCATCTCCATGCAGTCGTGCTGAGCGGTCTGTGCCTCGGGTGCTGTGCTGGTCTGCTCTCTGGTGCCGGGTCTACCCTCAGGTGGGGGCTTGCTTTGTCTCTGAGCGCAGAGGGCTTCGATCGCTGGAGGGGTGAAGTCTTCCCACTTCCACTGGATCTTCTCCACCCACCTTCTGCCGAGTAGCTTTGGTCCATCACCTGCAACAATCCACAGGGGTAACTTGTGCACCGCGCCATCATGTAGTACCTTTACATTCACACTACCAACCACTGGGATATGTTCATCGGTGTAGGTTCACAGCTTTGTCTGAACCGGGGCCAACTCGGGTCGTTCAGTCTGATTGTCCCATAGCTTCTCAAAGGCTTTTTGATCCATCACTGACTGGCTCGCCCCCGTGTCCACTTCCATGAAGACTGGAACGCCGTTTATCTCGACTTCTATCCTCAACTGGGAACACTCGGTGGTGCAGATAAACATGCCACACACCTCATCGTGGGGCTGAGCTGCTTCTCTGACTATCGCTTCATAATCTGCGCTGGATTTGTGACCATCTGTAAACTCTTCATCAACACAGTGAGTCATATTTCTCTTACACATTCGCTGGAGGTGGCCCTTTGTGCTGCAGCCTTTACACATATAGTCTTTAACATTCCATTGACTCTGGATCAGTTCCTATGGAGTGGAGGGTAGCCAATGTAACCCCACTTTTTAAAAAAGGAGGGAGAGAGAAAACAGGGAATTATAGACCGGTCAGCCTGACATCGGTAGTGGGTAAAATGATGGAATCAATTATTAAGGATGTCATAGCAGTGCATTTGGAAAGAGGTGACATGATAGGTCCAAGTCAGCATTGATTTGTGAAAGGGAAATCATGCTTGACAAATCTTCTGGAATTTTTTGAGGATGTTTCCAGTAGAGTGGATAAGGGAGAACCAGTTGATGTGGTATATTTGGACTTTCAGAAGGCGTTCGACAAGGTCCCACACAAGAGATTGATGTGCAAAGTTAGAGCACATGGGATTGGGGGTAGTGTACTGACATGGATTGAGAACTGGTTGTCAGACAGGAAGCAAAGAGTAGGAGTAAATGGGTACTTTTCAGAATGGCAGGCAGTGACTAGTGGGGTACCGCAAGGTTCTGTGCTGGGGCCCCAGCTGTTTACACTGTGCATTAATGATTTAGATGAGGGGATTAAATGTAGTATCTCCAAATTTGCGGATGACACTAAGTTGGGTGGCAGTGTGAGCTGCGAGGAGGATGCTATGAGGCTGCAGAGCGACTTGGATAGGTTAGGTGAGTGGGCAAATGCATGGCAGATGAAGTATAATGTGGATAAATGTGAGGTTATCCACTTTGGTGGTAAAAACAGAGAGACAGACTATTATCTGAATGGTGACAGATTAGGAAAAGGGGAGGTGCAAAGAGACCTGGGTGTCGTGGTACATCAGTCATTGAAGGTTGGCATGCAGGTGCAGCAGGCGGTTAAGAAAGCAAATGGCATGTTGGCCTTCATAGCGAGGGGATTTGAGTACAGGGGCAGGGAGGTGTTGCTACAGTTGTACAGGGCATTGGTGAGGCCACACCTGGAGTATTGTGTACAGTTTTGGTCTCCTAACCTGAGGAAGGACATTCTTGCGATTGAGGGAGTGCAGCGAAGGTTCACCAGACTGATTCCCGGGATGGCGGGACTGACCTATCAAGAAAGACTGGATCAACTGGGCTTGTATTCACTGGAGTTCAGAAGAATGAGAGGGGACCTCATAGAAACATTTAAAATTCTGACGGGGTTAGACAGGTTAGATGCAGGAAGAATGTTCCCAATGTTGGGGAAGTCCAGAACCAGAGGTCACAGTCTAAGGATAAGGGGTAAGCCATTTAGGACCGAGATGCGGAGGAACTTCTTCACCCAGAGAGTGGTGAACCTGTGGAATTCTCTACCACAGAAAGTTGTTGAGGCCAATTCACTAAATATATTCAAAAAGGAGTTAGATGAGGTCCTTACTACTAGGGGGATCAAGGGGTATGGCGAGAAAGCAGGAATGGGGTACTGAAGTTGAATGTTCAGCCATGAACTCATTGAATGGCGGTGCAGGCTAGAAGGGCCGAATGGCCTACTCCTGCAGCTATTTTCTATGTTTCTAAAGCGGCACTGGTGAGCCCTGTGATTCCCTCCGCAACACCAGCATGGTGCTACTCGATTAGCCCCCCTCGGCGAACTCTGAGTTAAGGGCCTCGATGGCCTGTTCTCTCTTCCCTTGGAAAGTTCGCGTTCTACAGTCCAGCCTCTAAAAGGTGCCACTCTGTGCACAGTACTTGCCGGGTTTGAGTCCTGAGGGTGAGACATCTGCCTAGAGCCGCAGGTCGAGGTCACGAATGCCTGGCTCACAGAGATGGCCTTCTGCAGTGTGACTGTGGTATCAGCAGATAGTAGCCTGTGAAGGAGGCGCTCATGGCCGACTCCAAAGACAAAAATGTCCCGAGTGCTTCAGTGAAGTGATTGCCGAAATCACACGGTGCCACCAGCCTCCTGAGATCTGCAGCATATTTCGCGATTTCCTGGCCTTTGGGCTGTCGGTGGGTGTAGAACCGGTGTCTGGCTGTGAGCATGCGCTCCTTGGGCTTGAGTTGTTCTTGGATCAGGGTTACGAGCTCCTCATACGTCTTGGTCATTGTCTTCGCTGGTGCCAGCAAGTCCCTGATGAGGCCAGAGATGGTGGGCCCCACAACTGGTTAGCAGGATAGCTCTGCGCTTATCAGCCAGTGTGGCCGGGTCATCTCCTGCCAGGTCGTTTGCTGTGAATAAATGGTCGAGCTTCTCCACAAAGGCGTCCCAATCATCACCATCGGCGAACTGCTGCAACGTACCAAAGGTAGCCGTTTTCGCGTGAAGGTCCATAATCTCATCGCCAGTTGTTATGTCTTTGGATGCTCTGATAATGACTCCACGAGACAATGTGTTGTACTTGAACTGTAGTGACCTTAGTCCTTTATTGATAACTCCAGAGTGAGGACCACACCTGGTGGCCATACTAGGCCAGGCACACCTGTACAGGTAACCTGCAAGTATCCCACTGCCCTCTGGTGGCACACCTTGTGATAGTACCAACAGTAGCAATGTAGGATACATGACCCCTATACTAGGCCATACTGTGCAGTGAACATTCAGTGCTCCCTATACTAGGCCGTACTGTGCACTGAACATTCAGTGCTCCCTATACTAGGCTGTACTGTGCACTGAACATTCAGCCCTCCCTATACTAGGCTGTACTGTGCACTAAACATTCAGTGCTCCCTATACTAGGCTGTACTGTGCACTGAACATTCAGCCCTCCCTATACTAGGATGTACTGTGCACTGAACATTCAGTAGTCCCTATACTTGGCCTTACTGTGCACTGAACATTCAGCCCTCCCTATACTAGGCCATACTGTGCAGTGAACATTCAGTGCTCCCTATACTAGGCCGTACTGTGCACTGAACATTCAGTGCTCCCTATACTAGGCTGTACTGTGCACTGAACATTCAGCCCTCCCTATACTAGGCTGTACTGTGCACTAAACATTCAGTGCTCCCTATACTAGGCTGTACTGTGCACTGAACATTCAGCCCTCCCTATACTAGGATGTACTGTGCACTGAACATTCAGTAGTCCCTATACTTGGCCTTACTGTGCACTGAACATTCAGCCCTCCCTATACTAGGCTGTACTGTGCACTGAACATTCAGTGCTCCCTATACTAGGCCGTACTGTGCACTGAATATCCAGCCCTCCCTATACTAGGCCGTACTGTGCACTGAACATTCAGCCCTCCCTATACTAGGCCGTACAGTGCACTGAACATTCAGCCCTCCCTATACTAAGCCGTACTGTGCACTGAACATTCAGCCCTCCCTATACTAGGCCTTACTGTGCACTGAACACCCAGCCCTCCCTATACTAGGCCGTACTGTGCACTGAACACCCAGCCCTCCCTATACTCGGCCGTACTGTGCACTGAACATCCAGCCCTCCCTATACTAGGCCGTACTGTGCACTGAACATTCAGCCCTCCCTATACTAGGCCGTACTGTGCACTGAACATTCAGCCCTCCCTATACTAGGCCGTACTGTGCACTGAACATCCAGCCCTCCCTATACTAGGCCGTACTGTGCACTGAAAATTCAGCCCTCCCTATACTAGGCCGTACTGTGCACTGAACATCCAGCCCTCCCTATACTAGGCCGTACTGTGCACTGAACATCCAGCCCTCCCTATACTAGGCCGTACTGTGCACTGAACATCCAGCCCTCCCTATACTAGGCCGTACTGTGCACTGAACATTCAGCCCTCCCTATACTAGGCTGTATTGTGCACTGAACACCCAGCCCTCCCTATACAAGGCCGTACTGTGCACTGAACATCCAGCCCTCCCTATACTAGGCCGTACTGTGCACTGAACATTCAGCCCTCCCTATACTAGGCTGTACTGTGCACTGAACACCCAGCCCTCCCTATACTAGGCCGTACAGTGCACTGAACATCCAGCCCTCCCTATACTAGGCTGTACTGTGCACTGAACACCCAGCCCTCCCTATACTAGGCCGTACAGTGCACTGAACATCCAGCCCTCCCTATACTAGGCCGTACTGTGCACTGAACATCCAGCCCTCCCTATACTAGGCCGTACTGTGCACTGAACATTCAGCCCTCCCTATACTGGGCCGTACTGTGACTCCCACAATGTGAGTTTAAAATGCAGCAGAGGAAGAGAGAATCAGGACAGATGATGAGAAGATTAAAAGATCCATGCAGGATGAACACACCCTCCTCAAAGAGTGTCTCTTTCGGATGAGACGTTAAATCGAGGCTCTATCTGTTATGTCTTTAGATGCTCTGATAATGACTCCATGAGGCAGTGTGTTGTACTTGAACTGTAGTGACCTTAGTCCATTGAATGTAACTCCAGAGTGAGGATCACACCTGGTGGCCTGCCTTTTATACTAGACCTGGCATACCTGTACAGGTAACCTACAAGTCTCCCATTGCTGTGCCCTCTGGTGGCACATTTTGTAATAGTACAAGCAGTAACCATGTAGGATACATGACATCACTCTCTCCCAAGCCTTTAGTACAAATCGCCTCTGCATTGACTGCTCTCTGGGCTTAGCTCTATCTGGTTGACCCTTGAAGGGTCATTTCCATCTTGGGTGAGTGGTTGGTGTTTTGTTGGCAGTAGAGTGCTGGTGGTTGCTGTTTGTGTGTGTCCTTGACCACTCCATTCTTCCCCCTCCCCCCTCCCCCCAAATACAGATGGTGCCGTTGGCTCATTACATTCATATACATTCAAGTCCAATAAAACATTTGCATTTACAGTATTGCATTCGTGGTACCATGGTGAGGCATGTACATTTGAATGGTGAGGTACATACTTGGAATATACTTGGAGTCAGTGCTGGGGTCAGCACCGGTGCATGAGGACAAACTAGTACCAGAACTGCTGGATGGTGTCCAGGTAGTCTGGTGGCAGCGTGGTGCCCAGTGCTGGCAGTGGGAACCCGGTTGGCGCAAGTTACTTGCTCTTGGGGCCTTTGCCGTTGCTCCTAGTGTCGGGCAGGTTCACAGACGCCTGTGACCTCCCTGTCCTCTCCTTGCGCCCCGGGTCATAAGAACATAAGAATTAGGAACAGGAGTAGGCCATCTAGCCCCTCGAGTCTGCTCCGCCATTCAACAAGATCATGGCTGATCTGGCCGTGGACTCAGCTCCACTTACCCGCCCGCTCCCCGTAACCCTTAATTCCCTTATTGGTTAAAAATCTATCTATCTGTGACTTGAAGACATTCAATGAGCTAGCCTCAACTGCTTCCTTGGGCAGAGAATTCCACAGATTCACAACCCTCTGGGAGAAGAAATTCCTTCTCAACTCGGTTTTAAATTGGCTCCCCCGTATTTTGAGGCTGTGCCCCCTAGTTCTAGTCTCCCCAACCAGTGGAAACAACCTCTCTGCCTCTATCTTGTCTATCCCTTTCATTATTTTAAATGTTTCTATAAGATCACCCCTCATCCTTCTGAACTCCAACGAGTAAAGACCCAGTCTACTCAATCGATCATCATAAGGTAACCCCCTCATCTCCGGAATCAGCCTAGTGAATCGTCTCTGTACCCCCTCCAAAGCCAGTATATCCTTCCTTAAGTAAGGTGACCAAAACTGCATGCAGTACTCCAGGTGCGGCCTTACCAATACCCTATACAGTTGCAGAAGGACCTCCCTGCTTTTGTACTCCATCCCTCTCGCAATGAAGGCCAACATTCCATTCGCCTTCCTGATTACCTGCTGCACCTGCAAACTAACTTTTTGGGATTCATGCACAAGGATGTCCTTGGAGATGGAGCACGCGGTGTCCACCGGTACGCTCGCGGCCTTCCGCGAGAGGTGGGCACCGGAGGGACTGGAGTGCATCATCACGCCTGGCAACCAAATTTTAATTTGATTTTACGTTTTTTAAGTTTAATTTGTTTTAATTGCCGGTGCTTTTAGTGTCCCCCTTCCCTTTTATAGGGGGCACTGGGGAAAATTGTGATTTTAGTGCCCAAAAAAAAAAAAAAAAGGGGGAAAAAAAAAAGGATCTTGTAAATGTCTGGAGTGTCACCCAGGTCGGGTGGCACCGTTTAATGTTTTATGTTTTGCAGGTGAACTCCAAAAAGAGTTTCATGCACAAGGACCCCCAGGTCCCTCTGCACCTCAGCATGTTGTAATTTCTCTCCATTCAAATAATATTCCCTTTTACTGTTTTTTTCCCCAAGGTGGATGACCTCACACTTTCCAAATTTGTATTCCATCTTCCAAACCTTAGCCCATTCGCTTAACCTATCTAAATCTCTTTGCAGCCTCTCTGTATCCTCTACACAACCCGCTTTCCCACTAATTTTTGTGTCATCTGCAAATTTTGTTACACTACACTCTGTCCCCTCTTCCAGGTCATCTATGTATATTGTAAACAGTTGTGGTCCCAGCACCGATCCCTGTGGCACATCACTAACCACCGATTTCCAATGCAAAAAGGACCCATTTATCCCGACTCTCTGCTTTCTGTTCGCCAGCCAATTCTCTATCCATGCTAATACATTTCCTCTGACTCCGCGTACCTCTATCTTCTGCAGTAACCTTTTGTGTGGCACCTTATCGAATGCCTTTTGGAAATCTAAATACACCACATCCATCGGTACACCTCTATCCGCCATGCTCGTTATATCCTCAAAGAATTCCAGTAAATTAGTTAAACATGATTTCTCCTTCATGAATCCATGCTGCGTCTGCTTGATTGCACTATTCCTATCTAGATGTCCCGCTATTTCTTCCTTAATGATAGTTTCAAGCATTTTCCCCACTACAGATGTTAAACTAACCAGCCTATAGTTACCTGCCTTTTGTCTGCCCCCTTTTTTAAACAGAGGCGTTACATTAGCTGCTTTCCAATCCGCTGGTACCTCCCCAGAGTCCAGAGAATTTTGGTAGAGGATAACAAATGCATCTGCTATAACTTCCGCTATCTCTTTTAATACCCTGGGATGCATTTCATCAGGACCAGGGGACTTGTCTACCTTGAGTCCCATTAGCCTGTCCAGCACTACCCACCTAGTGATAGTGATTGTCTCAAGGTCCTCCCTTCCCACATTCCTGTGACCAGCAATTTCTGGCATGGTTTCTGTGTCTTCCACTGTGAAGACCGAAGCAAAATAATTGTTTAAGGTCTCAGCCATTTCCACATTTCCCATTATTAAATCCCCCTTCTCATCTTCTAAGGGACCAACATTTACTTTAGTCAGTCTTTTCCGTTTTATATATCTGTAAAAGCTTTTACTATCCATTTTTATGTTTTGTGCAAGTTTACCTTCGTAATCTATCTTTCCTTTCTTTATTGCTTTCTTAGTCATTCTTTGCTGTCGTTTAAAATTTTCCCAATCTTCTATTTTCCCACTAACCTTGGCCACCTTATACGCATTGGTTTTTAATTTGATACTCTCCTTTATTTCCTTGGTTATCCATGGCTGGTTATCCCTTCTCTTATCACCCTTCTTTTTCACTGGAATATATTTTTGTTGAGCACTATGAAAGAGCTCCTTAAAAGTCCTCCACTGTTCCTCAATTGTGCCACCGTTTAGTCTGTGTTTCCAGTCTACTTTAGCCAACTCTGCCCTCACCCTTTGTTTAAGCATAGTACACTCGTTTGAGACACTACTTCCTCACCCTCAATCTGTATTACAAATTTAACCATACTGTGATCACTCATTCCGAGAGGATCTTTTACTAGGAGATCGTTTATTATTCCTGTCTCATTACACAGGACCAGATCTAAGATAGCTTGCTCCCTTGTAGGTTCTGTAACATACTGTTCTAAGAAACAATCCCGTATGCATTCTATGAATTCCTCCACCAGGCTACCCCGTGCGATTTGATTTGACCAATCGATATGTAGGTTAAAATCCCCCATGATTACTGCCATTCCTTTTTCACATGCCTCCATTATTCCCTTGATAATTGCCCGCCCCACCGCAGTCGACATTGTGGATGGAGGAAAGATGGCGCCCAAACCATAAGATGATGCGCTGAAGAAAAAGCTGGCGGCAGCCAGACCATGAGGTGCAGCGCTGATGGAGCAACATGTGGCACCAAACGAAGAAGAGGATTTGGGGTAAAGATAGCTCCTGCTCCCTGAGGAGCAGTCGTCTAGCAGTGCACAGGGAACTGCTGACTCGCTAGCCTGGGCGTTATTTGGTTTGCGATCCTGGCTGGTCCCAGTGCCATTTGGGAGACGCATTGCAGGTGACCCTTCATTCCCGGTTGTAGCCTTGGTGGCGATAGGGTCTGGGGGCTGCGCCTTAGCGCAGTTTGCTCTTTCAGGCTCGTGGCGGTTGGTGCCATCGGGTGCCTGAGAGGTGGAGCCGATCGGGGGCAGGGTATCAATACCGGTGCCATTGCCCTCCTGAGATCGCTTGCTCTGCAGTTTGTATATATTAGCTGCTTGTGGCCACACTCCGTGGTGTATCACTCTGGTCCCAGGGATGCAGGCTACAGCATTGGGTAGCCCGCTGGACCGGTGTGCTCCCGGTGGATGTTTGCCCGCTGCATTGACTGTATGCAGTTGAAATTCTACATCGCACAACGTTTCATTACTTATTGTAAATAACCTGTATCTCCGATCGCAATCGCGCGACTTTTCCTCGCTTATTGCATGTACACAACTCTGATCATCAATTACACATTTTACATCTAATTCACAGTTGCTATTACATTGATTGAGTGTGTGGAACTGTCCCTTTAAGTGTGGTGGGTTGCTGGTGTCCTTTAAGAGAGCCTTGCTGTCTTTACCCCAATCCTCTTCTCCGTTTGGTACCACGTGTTGCTCCACCAGCGCTGCACCTCGTGGTCTGGCCGCCGCCATCTTGTTCTTCAGCGCATCATCTCGTGGTTTGGGCGCCATCTTTCCTCCATCCACGATGTCGACTGCGGTGATCATCTTCTCCCCGGGTTCTGCCTCCGAAGCTGGGAAGTCGCCTCTGGATCCGATTTTCTTCCTCCGGAGTCCTGCCACTGGAGCCTGGAAGATGCGCTCAGGTCGTCCCAGCTGGATCATCTCCACGCAGTCGTGCTGAGCGGTCTGTGCCTCGGGTGCTGTGCTGGTCTGCTCTCTGGTGCCGTGTCCACCCTCAGGTAAGGGCTTGCTTTGCCTCTGAGCGCAGAGGGCTTCGATCGCTGGAGGGGTGAAGTCTTCCCACTTCCACTGGATCTTCTCCACCCACCTTCTTCCGAGTAGCTTTGGTCCATCACCTGCAACAATCCACAGGGGTAACTTGTGCACCGCGCCATTATGTAGTACCTTTACATTCACACTACCAACCACTGGGATATGTTCATCGGTGTAGGTTCACAGCTTGATTGTCGTTCAGTCTGATTGTCCCATAGCCTCTCAAAGGCTTCTTGATCCATCACTGACTGGCTCGCCGTTTATCTCGACTTCCATCCTCAACTGGGAACACTCGGTGGTGCAGGTAAACATGCCACACACCTCATCGTGGGGCAGAGCTGCCTCTCTGACTATCGCTTCATAATCTGCGCTGGATTCGTGACCATCTGCAGACTCTTCATCAACACAGTGAGTCATATTTCTTTTACACATTCGCTGGAGGTGGCCCTTTGTGCTGCAGCCTTTACACACATAGACTTTAAAACGGCACTGGTGAGCCCAGTGATTCCCTCTGCAACGCCAGCATGGTGCTACTCGATTAGCCCCCCTCGGCGGACTCTGAGTTAAGGGACTCTGGGGCCTGTTCTCTCTCCCCTGAGAAGGTTCACATTCTACAGTCCAGCCTCTAAAAGACACCACTCTGTGCACAGTACTTGCCGGGTTTGAGTCCTGAGGATGAGTCATCCGCCTCGAGCCGCAGGTCGAGGTCATGAATGTTTGGCTCACAGAGATGGCCTTCTGCAGTGTAACTGTGGTATCAGCAGATAGTAGCTTATGAAGGAGGCGCTCATGGCCGACTCCGATGACAAGGATATCCCGCAGCATTTCAGTGAGGTGGTCGCCAAAATCACACGGTGCTGCCAGCCTCCTGAGGTCTGCAGCATAGTTCGCGATTTCCTGGCCTTCGGGCCGTCGGTGGGTATAAAACCGGTGTCTGGCTGTGAGGATGCTCTCCTTGGGCTTGAGTTGCTCCTGGATCAGCGTTACAAGCTCCTCGTACGTCTTGGTCGTTGTCTTCGCTGGTGCCAGCAAGTCCCTGACGGGGCCATAGACGGTGGGCCCACAACTGGCTAGCAGGATAGCTCTGTGCTTATCAGCCAGTGTGGCCGGATTGTTGCCTACCAGGTCGTTTGCTGTGAAGAAATGGTCGAGCCTCTCGACAGAGGCTTCCCAATCATCACCATCGGCGAACTGCTGCAACGTACCAAGGTTAGCCGTTTTCGCGTGAAGGTCCATAATCTCGTCGCCAATTGTTATTGTTGTGTATCTGTAAAGCATGCACTCCCATGTTCCGCCACCAGGGAGCGCATCCCCTGAAGTCCCAAGGGATCCCAGCATCCCTTGGGAGCATTGTGTATAAGCCGGCCCCTAAGGCCTGTTCCTCACTCTGGAGTGTCTTAATAAAGACTGAGGTCACTGTTACTTTAACCTCCCTGTGTGCAGCCTTATCTGTGTTAGGAACACAATAACTGGCGACGAGTATACGAATCCAACGCAAAGATGCAGCAAACTGTGGGCATCCTGGAGAAGTTCTCGGAGGGTGAGGACTGGGAAGCCTATGTCGAACGGCTAGACCAGTACTTTGTAGCCAACGAGCTGGACGGAGAAGGAAGCGCTGCAAAAAGGAGAGCGGTCCTCCTCACAGTCTGCGGGGCACCGACCTACAGCCTCATGAAGAATCTTCTGGCTCCAGTGAAACCCACAGATAAGTCGTATGAGGAGCTGTGTACACTGGTTCGGGAGCATCTTAACCTGAGGGAGAGCGTGCTGATGGCGAGGTATCTGTTCTACACGTACCAGCGATCTGAAGGTCAGGAAGTAGCGAGCTACCTCGCCGAGCTAAGGCGACTTGCAGGACAATGTGAGTTTGATGGCTACCTGGAGCAGGTGTTCAGAGACTTTTTTGTACTGGGCATTGGCCACGAGACCATCCTATGAAAACTTTTGACTGTAGAGACACCGACCCTCAGTAAGGCCATTGCGATAGCACAGGCGTTTATGTCCACCAGTGATAACACCAAACAAATCTCTCAGCACACAAGTGCTAGCAATGTTCATAAATTAACTGGAACTGTGTTTGGGAGCAGAAATGTACAGGGCAGAAACCACGAGTCTGCAACTGCCAGCAGGCCTCAGGTGACCCAGATGACTCAGAGTCCCCAACAAAGGATGAATGCAAGGCAATTCACACCTTGTTGGCGTTGTGGAGGCTTCCATTCAGTCTATTCATGCCGCTTCAAAGAGTATGTTTGCAAGAGCTGTGGAACAATGGGGCACCTCCAACGAGCTTGCAGCTCTGCAAAACCTGCTAACCACCACGTGGCAGAGGAAGGTCGGTCCATGGTGGATCAAAGCAATTTCGAGCCTCAGAGAGAGGAGGCAGATGCTGAAGTACACGGGGTACACACATTTTCGCCGAAATGTCCACCGAGAATGCTAAATGTAAAATTTTGAATGGCTTACCCATAGCCATGGAACTGGAAACTGGCGTTGCCAATCCATCATGAGTAAAAAGATGTTTGAGAGACTGTGATGCAACAAGGCACTCAGACCAGCCCTGAGCCCCATCCAGACGAAACTGAGAACGTACACCAAAGAGCTTATCACTGTCCTGGGCAGCGCCCTGGTCAAGGTCACCTACGAGGGTATGGTGCACAAACTGCCACTCTGGATTGTCCCGGGCGATGGCCCCACACTGCTTGGAAGGAGCTGGCTGGGCAAAATCTGCTGGAATTGGGATGACATCCGAGCGCTATCATATGTCGATGAGACCTCATGTACCCAGGTTCTTAACAAATTTACTTCCCTTTTTGAGCCAGGTATTGGAAACTTTTCCGGGGCGAAGGTGCGGATCCACTTGGTCCCAGAGGCACAACCCATTCACCACAAGGCACGAGCGGTACCTCACATGATGAGGGAGAGAGTGGAAATCGAGCTGGACAGGCTGCAACGTGAGGGCATCATCTCCCCAGTGGAATTCAGCGAGTGGGCCAGCCCGATTGTTCCAGTACTCAAAAGTGATGGCACGGTCAGGATTTGCGGCGATTATAAAGTAACTATTAATCGTTTCTCGCTACAGGACCAATACCCACTACCTAAGGCAGACGACCTATTTGCGACGCTGGCAGGAGGCAAGACGTTCACCAAGCTCGACCTGACTTCGGCCTACATGTCGCAGGAGCTGGAGGAGTCTTCAAAGGGCCTCACCTGCATCAACACACACAAGGGACTGTTCATCTACAACAGATGCCCGTTTGGAATTCGGTCAGCTTGAGTGATCTTCCAGAGAAACATGGAGAGCCTACTCAAGTCGGTACCACGCACGGTGGTTTTTCAGGACGACATATTGGTCGCGGGTCGGGACACCGTCGAGCACCTACAAAACCTGGAGGAGTTCCTCCAGCGACTGGATCACGTAGGGCTATGGCTGAAGAGGTTGAAATGCGTCTTCATGGCAACAGAAGTGGAGTTTTTGGGAAGAAAGATCGCGGCGAACGGCATTCGGCCCACAGATGCCAAGACAGAGGCTATCAGGAACGTGCCCAGGCCACAGAACGTCACGGAGCTGCGGTCGTTCCTGGGACTCCTCAACTATTTTGATAACTTCCTACCGGGGTTAAGCACCCTCTTAGAGCCCCTACATGTGTTATTGTGTAAAGATGAGAACTGGGTATGGGGAAAAAAACAAGTAATTGCTTTTGAGAAAGCCAGAAACATTTTATGCTCCAATAAGCTGCTTGTATTGTATAACCCGTGTAAAATACTTGTGCTAGCATGTGATGCGTCGTCGTACGGAGTCGGGTGTGTATTACAACAAGCTAACGTTGAGGGCCTATGCCTTCAGCAGCTTGTCTAAGGTCGAGAGGGCCTACAGCATGATTGAGAAAGAGGCATTAGTGTGTGTGTTCGGGGTAAAGAAAATGCATCAGTACCTGTTTGGCCTCAAATTTGAGCTGGAAACCGATCACAAGCCCCTCACATCCCTGTTCGCTGAAAACAAGGGGATAAATACTAATGCCTCAGCCCGCATACAAAGGTGGGCACTCGCGCTATCAGCGTATAACGATACCATCTGCCAGGCACCGAGAACTGTGCGGATGCTCTCAGTCGGCTACCATTGCCCACCACGGGGGTGGAAATGGCGCAGCCTGCAAACTTGTTGATGGTCATGGAAGCGTTTGAAAATGATAAATCACCTGTCACGGCCCGCCACATTAGGACTTGGACCAGCCAAGATCCTCTGCTGTCCCTAGTAAAAAACTGTGTACTGCATGGGAGCTGGGCCAGCATCCCCGTTGAAATACAAGAGCTAATCTAGCCGTTCCAGCGGCGAAAGGACGAGCTGTCCATTCAGGCAGACTGCCTGTTGTGGGGTAACCGCGTAGTGCTACCCAAAAAGGGCAGGGAGACGTTCATCTTGGATCTCCATAGCACACACCCTGGTATAGTAATATGAAAACGATAGTCAGATCCCACGTGTGGTGGCCCGGTATCGACTCTGGCTTAGAGTCCTGTGTATGGTAATGCAGCGTGTGTGCTCAGTTGAGCAACGCGCCCAGAGAGGCACCACTAAGTTTGTGGTCCTGGCCCTCCAGACCATGGTCAAGGATCCATGTCGACTATGCGGGCCCGTTTCTCGGTAAAATGTTCCTGGTGGTGGTGGATGCTTTTTCAAAATGGATTGAATGTGAAATAATGTCGGGAAGCACCACCACCGCCACCATTGAAAGCCTGAGGGCCATGTTTGACACCCACGGCCTGCCTGACATACTGGTCAGTGACAACGGGCCATGTTTCACCAGTGCCAAATTTAAAGAATTTATGACCCACAATGGGATCAAACATGTCACCTCGGCCCCGTTTAAACCAGCCTCCAATGGGCAGGCAGAGCGGGCAGTACAAACAATCAAACAGATCCTTAAATGAGTCACAGAAGGCTCACTCCAAACCCGCCTGTCCCATGTACTGCTCAGCTACCGCACGAGACCCCACTCGCTCACAGGGGTGCTCCCGGCTGAGCTACTCATGAAAAGGACACTTAAAACCAGACTCTCGCTGGTTCACCCCAACCTGCATGGTCAGGTAGAGAGCAGGCGGCAGCAACAAAATGTAAACGATGGTCGCACCACTGTGTCACGGGAAATTGATCTGAATGACCCTGTGTATGTGCTAAACTATGGACATGGTCCCAAGAGGATCGCGGGCACGGTGATAGCTAAAAGAAGGGAATAGGGTGTTTGTAGTCAAACTAGACAATGGACAAATTTGCAGAAAGCACCTGGACCAAACGAGGCTGCGGTTCACAGACTGCCCTGAACAACCCACAGCAGACACCACCTTTTTCAAGCCCACAGCACATACCCAAAGGATCAACGACACCACCCCGGACCAGGAAATCGAACCCATCACGCCCAACAGCCCAGCAAGGCCAGGCTCACCCAGCAGCCCTGCAGGGCCAACAACACGCCAGCCCAGCGAGGGCACAGCCAACACACCAGAACAGACATTTGTACCGAGGCGGTCCACCAGGGAAAGAAAGGCTCCCGACCGCCTCACCTTGTAAATAGTTTTCACTTTGACTTTGGGGGGGAGTGACGTTGTGTATCTGTAAAGCATGCACTCCCATGTTCCGCCACCAGGGAGCGCATCCCCTCAAGTCCCAAGGGATCCCAGCATCCCTTGGGAACACTGTATATAAGCCAGCCCCTAAGGCCTGTTCCTCACTCTGGAGTGTCTTAATAAAGACTGAGGTCACTGTTACTTTAACCTCCCTGTGTGCAGTCTCATCTGTGTCAGGAACACAACAGTTATGTCTTCAAATGCTCTAATAATGACTCCACGAAACAGTATGTTATACTTGAACTGTAGTGACCTTAGTCCATTGAATGTAACTCCAGAGTGAGGATCACACCTGGTGGCCTGCCTTTTATACTAGGCCAGGCATACCTGTACAGGTAACCTACAAGTCTCCCACTGCTGTGCCCTCTGGTGGCCCACCTTGTAATAGTACAAGCAGTAACCATGTAGGATACATGACATCATCTGCTCTCTCAGGTGAATGTAAAAGATCCCACGGCCACTACTTCGAAGAAGAGCAGGGAAGTTCTCCCCGTTGTCCTGGGGCCAATATTTATCCCTCAATCAACATCAGTAAAAACAGATTATCTGGTTATTATCACATTGCTAACCAAAACTCAGCAACCCTTGTCCTTACTCGCACCAAGTCCCGCTCACCCATCACCTACTGTGCTCGCTGACCTATATTGGCTCCCAGTCCAGCAACGCCTTGATTTCAAAATTATCATCCTTGTGTTCAAATCCCTCCATGGCCCTCGCCCCTCCTGGTCACTGTAATCTCCTCCAGTCCCACAATCCCCCAAGATATCTGCGTTCCTCTAATTCTGTCCCATTGAGCATCCTCTATCAGTGGAAACATCCTCTCTACATCCACCTTGTCGAGCCCCCTCATAATCTTATATGTTTTGATAAGATCACCTCTCATTCTTCTGAATTCCAATGAGTAGAGGTTCAACCTACTCAACCTTTCCTCATAAGTCAACCCCCTCATCTCCGGAATCAACCTAGTGAACCTTCTCTGAACTGCCTCCAAAGCAAGTATATCCTTTTGTAAATATGAAAACCAAAACTGCACGCAGTATTCCAGGTGTGGTCTCACCAATACCCTGTATAACTGTAGCAAGACTTCCCTGCTTTTATACTCCATCCCCTTTGCAATAAAGGCCAAGATTCCATTGGCCTTCCCGGTCACTTGCTGTACCTGCATACTGACCTTTTGTGTTTCATGCACAAGTACCCCCAGGTCCCGCTGTACTGAAGCACTTTGCAATCTTTCTCCATTTAAATAATAACTTGCTCTTTGATTTTTTTTCTGCTACAGTGCATGACCTCACACTCTCCAACATTATACGCCATGTGCCAATTTTTTGCCCACTCACTTAGCCTGTCTATGTCCTTTTGCAGGGTTTTTGTGTCCTCCTCACACATTGCTTTTCCTCCCATCTTTGTATTGTCAGCAAACTTGGCTACATTACACTCGGTCCTATCTTCCAAATCGTTAATATAGATTGTAAATAGTTGGGGTCCCAGCACTGATCCCTGCAGCATGCCACTAGTTACTGGTTGCCAACCAGAGAATGAACCATTTATCCTGACTCTGTTTTCTGTTAGTTAGCCAATCCTCTATCCATGCTAATATATTACCCCCAAACCTGTGAACTTTTATTTTGTGCTGTAACCTTTCGTGGCACTTTGTCAAATGCCTTCTGGAAGTCCAAATCTACTGGTTCCCCTTTATCCACCCTGTTCGTTACATCCTCAAAGAATTCCAGCAAATTTGTCAAACATGACTTCCCCTTCATAAATCCTGCTGACTCTGCCTGACCGAATTATGCTTTTCCAAATGTCCTGCTACTGCTTCTTTAATAATGGACTCCAACATTTTCCCAACCACAGATGTTAGGCTAACTGGTCTATAGTTTCCTGCTTTTTGTCTGCCTCCTTTTTTAAATAGGGGCGTTGCATTTGCAGTTTTCCAATCTGCTGGGACCTCCCCAAAATCCAGGGATTTTGGTAAATTACAACCAATGCATCCACTATCCCTGCCGCTACTTCTCTTAAGACCCGAGGATGCAAGCCATCAGGTCCAGGGGATTTATCTGCCTTTAGTCCCATTATCTTACTGAGTACCACCTCCTTAGTGATTGTGATTGTGTTAAGTTCCTCCCCCCCTATAGCCCCTTGACTATCCGCTATTGGAATATTGTTAATGTTCTCTACCCATAAAGACTGATACAAAATATTTGTTCAGAGTTTCTGCAATCTCCATGTTCCCCATCACTAATTCCCTGGTCTCGTCCTCTAAGGGACCAACATTTACTTCAGCCACTCTTTTCCTTTTTATATACCTGTAGAAACTCTTGCTATCTGTTTTTATATTTTGTGCTAGTTTATTTTCATAGTCTATCTTCCCTTTCTGAATCATTTTTTTAGTCATTCTTTGCTGGCTTTTAAAAGCTTCCCAGTCTTCTGACCTCCCACTAGTTTTGGCCACTTTGTAAGCCCTTGTTTATAATTTGATACCGTCCTTTATTTCTTTAGTTAGCCACAGATGGCTCTCTTTTCTCTTGAACCCTTTTCTCCTCACTGGAATATATTTTTCCGGAGAGTTGTGAAATATCTCCTTAAATGTACACCACTGTTCATCAACCGTCCTACACTTTAATCTATTTTCCCTGTCCACGTTACCCAACTCTGCCCTCATACCTTCATAGTCTCCCTTATTTAAGCTGAGTACGCTGGAATTGCAGGAAAGATGGGCACGGATTTGGGAGGCGACAACATGTTCGTGGACTTTGGAGATAATAACTTTTATTTATATTAATAATAACATTTATTTATATAGTGCCTTTACCGTCCCCAAGTTATTACTTTAATTGCAACACTCGTGACTTTAAATGCAACGACCACCCTACAATTGGGGGAATATTTGATGGCCTGTTCCCGATGTCCCAGGTGGATGGATGGACGGGCCCAGGTGTGTTGTCTACCTGCCACTTGTCGGCACCGAGGTAAAAAGAGCAGGTTCCGCCGAGATTTGAACTCGGATCGCTGGATTCAGAGTCCAGAGTGCTAACCATTACACCACGGAACCGGGGCTGCTCAGCCAGCCGCTGGGAGGCGCCTTTCAGGGAGTGAAGCAGCCCCGCCCCGCTGCGTCCCTCAGCAACAGTGAACCCGCCATTCCCATTGGTCAGCTCGCAGCCCCGCTGGCCAGGTCCCCCAGCAACAGTGAAGCCGCCGTCCCCATTGGTCAGCTCGTAACCCCGCCCCCTTCATCCCATCCACTGGCGGGAATAGGCCTGAAAACTGACTAGTTAATTAATTTGCCGGCTTGGGTTTGTTCCCATTTTCTCCTCGCCTCACAGAATGCAAACAAACATTTTAAAGAATAATTTTCAGCAACCAAAAATGAATGAGAATTAATTTGTAAAACGAGCGCGTGACAGGAAGTGACGTTTGTGGTGACCGCCACTAAGCTTTGGCCTGAGAATTTAGCTTTTATTTTATATTTTGCGCAGTATTTCCCCTTTGATCTGATTGTGGGTTGCCGACCGCCGGAGGTTCGGGCGGGAATGGGAAGTTTGTTCAATTAATAAAAAATAAAGTCGGACTGGGCGGCGCCATCTTGGGCTGACGTCACTACCGGCGTCTCTCACCACCACCACAACAACAACAACAACAACTGATGATAACTCATTCGCCGGTTGGATTAAAGTTAATTTTCCGGCCTTGAGTTGCAGATTTTTTTTTGCGCGGTTTTTCAATCATGAATAAATTAATTAAGTCTGTATTTGTTCCTGTTTCAAGTAAAAACATTTTATGTCTGGAACCAGGCGAAGGTGAAAGGTGAAAGGTGAGGCGGCGGTGACCCGGAAGCGGGGGTTGCCATGGAGACGCAGCAATGGCGGCCCAGGAGCAGGAGACGGAGGAGCGGCGCTGGGACTGGTGGATGGTGGAGACCCTGAGACTGTGAGAGGGGGCCCGGGGGGAGGTGGGGTTCTCCCTCCGACCCGCAAAACCTCCCGAATACAGTGCAGCATCCCCACCGGCCCAGAGAAACATAGAAAATAGGTGCAGGAGTCGGCCATTCGGCCCTTCGAGCCTGCACCGCCATTCAATAAGATCATGGCTGATCATTCCCTCAGTACCCCTTTCCTGCTTTCTCTCCATACCCCTTGATCCCTTTAGACGTAAGGGCCATATCTAACTCCCTCTTGAATATATCCAATGAACTGGCCTCAACAACTCTCTGCGGCAGGGAATTCCACAGGTTAACAACTCTCTGAGTGAAGAAGTTTCTCCTCATCTCAGTCCTAAATGGCCTACCCCTTATCCTAAGACTGTGTCCCCTGGTTCCGGACTTCCCCAACATCGGGAACATTCTACCTGCATCTAACCTGTCCAGTCCCGTCAGAATTTTATATGTTTCTATGAGATCCCCGCTCATCCTTCTAAACTCAGTGAATACAGGCCCAGTCGATCTAGTCTCTCCTCATATGACAGTCCAGCCATCCCGGGAATCAGTCTGGTGAACCTTCGCTGCACTCCCTCAATAGCAAGAACGTCCTTCCTCAGATTTGGAGACCAAAACTGAACACAATATTCCAGGTGAGGCCTCACTAAGGCCCTGTACAACTGTAGTAAGACGTCCCTGCTCCTATACTCAAATCCCCTCGCTATGAAGGCCAACATGCCATTTGCTTTCTTCACCGCCTGCTGTACCGGCATGCCAACTTTCAATGACTGATGTACCATGACACCCAGGTCTCGTTGCACCTCCCCTTTTCCTAATCTGCTGCCATTTAGATAATAGTCTGCTTTTGTGTTTTTGCCACCAAAGTGGATAACCTGTCCAGTCCCTTGAGAATTTTATGTTTCTATGAGATCCCCTCTCATCCTTCTAAATTCCAGTGTATAAAGGCCCAGTTGATCCAGTCTCTCCTCATATGTCAGTCCAGCCATCCCGGGGATCAGTCTGGTGAACCTTCGCCGCACTTCCTCAATAGCAAGAATGTGCTTCCTCAGATTAGGAGACCAAAACTGTACACAATATTGGGAGTTCCTGGCCCAAAACTGCCCTAAGTGGAGGAAGTGCATCTGGGAGCGCGCTGAGCACCTTGAGTCTCATCGCCGAGAGCATGCAGAAAACAAGCGGAAGGAGCGTGTGGCAAACCAGTCCCACCCACCCTTTCCTTCAACCACTGTCTGTCCCACCTGTGACAGAGACTGTAATTCCCGTATTGGGACTGTTCAGTCACCTGAGAACTCACTTTTAGAGTGGAAGCAAGTCTTCCTCGATGATAAGGGACTGCCTATGATGATGAGGATCTGTGACCTAAGTCCATCCACCTGCCTTTGCCCCACAGCCCTTACTACCTTTGGTTAACAACAATCTATCAATTGCCGTTTGCAGAAGAGAGTTTCAGACTTCTAAAAGAAAAGAGACACTTGGATTTCAATTACACTTTTCACGACCACCTGAAAGCATTTTGTTTAGAATTTCATTCGTGAAAGGCCTGGCTCTAATTTTTAGACTCCCCTGATCCTAGACGTAATAGCTTCTATCTGCCCTATCTAGCACATTCGCCTGAATCACAAGGTCATGAGTTCCAGTCCCACTCCAGAGACTTGAGCACGTCATCATCACAGGCAGTCCCTCGGATTCGAGGAAGACTTGCTTCCACTCTAAAAGTGAGTTCTCAGGTGACTGTTCAGTCCAATACGGGAATTACAGTCTCTGTCACAGGTGGGACAAACAGTTGAAGGAAAGGGAGGGTGGGACTGGTTTGCCGCACGCTGCCTGCGCTTGATTTCTGCATGCTCTCGACGACGAGACTCGAGGTGCTCAGCACCCTCCCGGATGCTCTTCCTCCACTTAGGGCGGTCTTTGGCCAGGGACTCCCAGGTGTCGGTGGGGATGTTGCACTTTATCAGGGAGGCTTTGAGGGTGTACTTGTAATGTTTCCTCTGCCCACCTGGGGCTCGCTTGCCGTGTAGAAGTTCCGAGTAGAGCGCTTGATTTGGGAGTCTTCATTCACCTGAGAACTAATTTTTAGAGTGGAAGCAAGTCTTCCTCGATTCTTAAGAACATAAGAAATAGGAGCAGGAGTAGGCCATATGGCCCCTCGAGCCTGCTCCGCCATCCAATCATGGACTCCGGTCCACTTCTCTGCCTGCTCCCCATAATCCCTTATTCCCTTATCCGTTAAGATTCCGAGGGATTGCCTATGCAGTTTTAGGGCCTTGGTGAGACCACACCTTGAGTATTGTGTGCAGTTTTGGTCTCCTAATCTGAGGAAGGAAGGACATTCTTGCTATTGAAGGAGTGTAATGAAGGTTCACCAGACTGATTCCCGGGATGGCAGGACTGACATATGAGGAGAGACTGGATCAACTGGGCCTGTATTCACTGGAGTTTAGAAGAATGAGAGGGGATCTCATAGAAACATATAAAATTCTGACGGGATTGGACAGGTTAGATGCAGGAATAATGTTCCTGATGTTGGGGAAGTCCAGAACCAGGGGACACAGTCTAAGGATAAGGGGTAAGCCATTTAGGACTGAGATGAGGAGAAACTTCTTCACCCAGAGAGTGGTTAACCTGTGGAATTCTCTACCACAGAAAGTTGTTGAGGCCAGTTTGTTAGATATTTTCAAGAGGGAGTTATATATGGCCCTTACGGCTAAGGGGATCAAGGGGTATGGAGAGAAAGTAGGAAAGGGGTACTGAGGTGTATGATCAGCCATGATCTTATTGAATGGTGGTGCAGGCTCGAAGGGCCGAATGGCCTACTCCTGCACCTATTTTCTATGTTTCTATGATGGCAATGTTACTTCACATTTTCTTTTGGGCTGAGCGACCCCATTAACGGGCCGTTCACAATTCCATGCGTGCGTGGTCTTTTTACCTAAAAGCCGTCTCACCGACTGCGCGGGACCTCCAGAGCGCTATGTGGCTGCGTGGCTTAAAGGGAGCATTGATACAGGGCAACCCCAGAGAGCTGGCAATGGGGGTGGGGTGGGAGTGACCCGAGGAGGGGGAAGAAGACTGGGCAAATGGGAGTGTACTGGAGTCTCTGAACCCCCCTCCGACCAAGGAGCACCAAATTCGTGTCGCTCTCTGCCCCTCCGTGCCGAGTTCAAGCTGAGCGACACTCGTGGGAGCCCTGTACGGAGACGGTGGGTTATAAAGAAGATTAATCCAGAGTCGCTGCCTGAACATTAAGCCAGGATTGCAGGCCGAGGAGGATGGGAGGGTGGGGCGAACTGGGATAAGGACTGACCTCTGGGTCTGGTGATCGAGACCTGCATTGGCCAATCTTTCCGGGGAGAACGGTGGTTAAAAAGGCTACGATGGGGAATCGCAGGTTTATCGCATGTAGGCGACACTGTGGTCCGAGTGGAGAAGCTGCTCCCACAGTGCTGTTACTACAACAACAAGCTTGCATTTATACAGCACCTGTAACGTTATATAACGACCCAAGGTGCTTCACGGGAGTGTTACCACAAAAAAAACAGAATTGGACACCGAGCCACATAAGGAGATATTGGGACAGGTGTCCAAAAGCTTGGTCAAAGAGGTCGGTTTTAAGGAGCATCTTAATCGAGGAGAAGGAGATGGAGAGCAGGAGAGGATTAGAGAGGGAATTCATGAGATTAATTCCCAGGCAGCTGAAGGCACGGTCGCTAATGATGAAGCGATTAAAATCGTGGATGTTGAAAAGGTCTTAACAGGTGGAGCGCAGAGATAGAAACATAGAAATTTACAGCGCAGAAGGAGGCCATTTCGGCCAATCGTGTCCGTGCCGGCCGACAAAGAGCCGCACGGCCCTCGGTCAGCAGCCCTGAAGGTTACATATAAACCTACGAACAATAACGGAAAGGCAAAGAGCACCCAGCCCAACCAGTCCGCCCCACACAACTGCGACACCCCTTATACTGAAACATTCTACACTCCACCCCAACCGGAGCCATGGGATCTCCTGGGAGAGGCAAAAACCAGATAAAAACCCAGGCCAATTTAGGGGGAAAAATCTGGGAAAATTCCTCTCTGACCCATCCAGGCGATCGAAACTAGGCCAGAAGATCACCCTGGCCGTATTCGATTCCCTGCAGTACTTACCATCGTAACCACGGGGCTTGTAGGGCTGGTGAGATTGCAGAGATTTTTTTTTTTTTCCGTAGCCAATCTTTCCAATTCTTTGTCAAATCACAAACGCCAGAGGTCACCTTGCACACATCAAGGATCACTCTGCGCCAATGCTCTTAGCCAAAAGGCCTAGAGCCACTGCACCGTTCCTGGAAGTACTGCAATACCAGGTTCGTGCCATGGAGGTGGATGGGTCAGGCCCCCCACACACCTCCGTGGAGGTGGATGGGTCAAGCCACCCCACCCAGATTGCAGAGATTTTTTTTTTTTTTTTTTAAATTCATGTCCAATCGTTATCCAATCGTTACAATTCTTTGTCAAACGCCAGAGGTCACCCTGCACCAGTCAAGGATCACTCTGCGCCAATGCTCTTAGCCAAAAGGCCTAGAGCCACTGCACCGTTCCTGGAAGTACTGCAATACCAGGTTCGTGCCATGGAGGTGGATGGGTCAGGTCCCCCACACACCTCCGTGGAGGTGGATGGGTCACCAATCCCACCCACCTCCTGTTTACAAAAATGTAAGCATATACCTTCCTGACCAGGGAGAAACCACCCGGAA
Organism: Pristiophorus japonicus; assembly: GCF_044704955.1. Taxonomy (NCBI): domain Eukaryota; kingdom Metazoa; phylum Chordata; class Chondrichthyes; family Pristiophoridae; genus Pristiophorus; species Pristiophorus japonicus. Next base: position 220,896,541 of record NC_091986.1, on the reverse strand, counting down.
GTCATGGTGGCTGGTCAGGTTAGTTATGCAGATCTTAGCCAAAAGGCCGTCAAGCCACCCCACCCAGATTGCAGAGATAGGGAGGGGCGAGGGCATGGAGATGAAACCAAGGATGAAATTCCCAGATATTGACCCAGCGATGATTATCAGCAATAAATGTCCCAGTCAGGGTGGTCTTTGACTTGGAGGAGAGGAACGAGGGGGGCCAAATGGTCGACCACCTTGCGATCATTCCCCTGACTGCAGCGATGCTGTTTGCCCACGGTTGAAGTCCTGAACTGTGGCGTGTCTGATGGTCAGTCTCGGGAGTGCTGTGCCGAGGATGATGGGAAGTGCCCACGTCTTGGTTGCTCACACCGAGCTGCTCGCCTCCCAGGGCAGTACCACCCAGGACATTTGCTGAGTGGAGGCCAGACACCTGCTCACTGGGAGGGAGAGGACCCTCTCTGCTGACCTCCCACAACCGGGCAGGCCATCACTGGGGTTAAAGACGTGATGCAGAAGTGTGCCCCTCCCTACGTCCCAACATTGGAGGCCATGCCTTCACCCACCTAACCTCAGCGCCCGGCAATCCCTTCCTAAATCCCTTCAGCTCTCCGATTCTTGTCCTTAAGGTGTCAGCTGTGGCTCAGTGAGTAGCAGTATCACCTGAGCCAGAAGATCATGGGCTCAAATCCCACTTCAGTCTTGAGCGCTTAATCCAGGCCGACACGCCCAGTGCAGTGCTGAGGGAGTGCCGCACTGTCGGAGAGGCAGTACTAAGGGAGCGCCGGGCTGTCAGTCAGTGCTGAGGGAGTGTCGGAGGGCCGGTACTGAGGGAATGCTGCACTGTGGGGGGGGAGGGCAGTACTGAGGGAGCACCGGGCTGTGGGAGAGGCAGTACTGAGGGAGCGCCGCACTGTCGGAGGGGCAGTACTGAGGGAGTGCCGCACTGTCGGAGGGGCAGTACTGAGGGTGTGCCGCACTGTCGGAGGGGCAGTACTGAGGGTGTGCCGCACTGTCGGAGGGGCAGTACTGAGGGAGGGCTGCACTGTCGGAGGGGCAGTACTGAGGGAGCGCCGCACTGTCGGAGGGGCAGCACTGTCGGAGGGGCAGTATTGAGGGAGTGCTGCACTGTCGGAGGGGCAATACTGAGGGAGCGCCGGACTGTCGGAGGGGCAGTACTGAGGGAGCGCTGCACTGTCGGAGGGGCAGTACTGAGGGTGTGCCGCACTGTCGGAGGGGCAGTACTGAGAGAGCGCCGCACTGTCGGAGGGGCAGTGCTGAGGGAGTGCCGCACTGTCGGAGGGGCAGTATTGAGGGAGTGCTGCACTGTCGGAGGGGCAGTACTGAGGGAGTGTCGGAGGGGCAGTACTGAGGGAGCGCTGCACTGTCGGAGGGGCAGTACTGAGGGAATGCCGGGCTGTGGAAGGGGCAGTACTGAGGGAGTGCTACAGTGTCGGAGGGGCAGTACTGAGGGAGTGCCGCACTGTGGGAGGGGCAGTACTGAGGGAGTGCCGCACTGTCGGAGGGGCAGTACTGAGGGAGCGCCAGGCTGTGGGAGAGGCACTACTGAGGGAGTGCCGCACTGTCGGAGGGGCAGTACTGAGGGAGTGCTGCACTGTCAGAGGGGCAGTACTGAGAGGGCGCCGCACTGTCGGAGGGGCAGTACTGAGGGAGCGCCGCACTGTCGGAGGGGCAGTACTGAGGGAGCCCCGCACTGTCAGAGGGGCAGTACTGAGGGAGTGTTGCATTGTCGGAGGTGCAGTACTGAGGGAGCGCCGCACTGTCGGAGGGGCAGTACTGAGGGAGTGCCGCACTGTCGGAGGGGCAGTACTGAGGGAGCGCCGCACTGTTGGAGGGGCAGTACTGAGGGAGCGCTGCACTGTGGGAGGGGCAGTACTGAGGGAGTGCCGCACTGTCGGAGGGGCAGTACTGAGGGAGTGCCGCACTGTCGGAGGGGCAGTACTGAGGGAGCGCCGCACTGTCGGAGGCACAGTACTGAGGGAGTGCCGCACTGTCGGAGGGGGCAGTCTTTTGTATGACATTAAACCGAGACCCCATCTTCCCTCTCAGGTGGACGGAAAAGATCCCATGGCACTATTTCGAAGAAGAGCAGGGGAGTTATTCCCGGTGTCCTGGGGCCAATATTTATCCCACAACCAATATCACTAAAACAGATTATCTGGGTCATTATCACCTTGCTGCTTGTGGGAGCTTGCTGTGCACAAATTGGCTGCCGTGTTTCCTACAACAGTGACTACATTTCAAAAAGTGCTTTCTTAGTTATGAAGCGCTTTGGGATGTCTTGAGGTCATGAAAGGCGCTATATAAATGCAGGTTTCTTTAAGACCCTTAAAACCCTCCTCTTTGGCCAAGCTTTTAGTCGCCTTTCCTAATGTCCCCCCATGCAGCTCGGTGCCACATTTTATCTGATAACGCTCCTGTGAAGCGCCTTAGGACGTTTTACTATTTTAAAGGCGCTATATAAATACGTTGTTGCTGAGCGTGAAGAGCTGAGGTGCGTCTCTGGGGTGTTTTACGGTGGCTATAGATCAACGTATCCTGTCTGGTTATTTGTTTCAGGTACAATGACCTCCATGTGTTTGAGCTGCAGGAACCAACCCGAGTTATAGAGTGGATTCATGATCGAAGTATGTTGGGCTCTGTCTGTCTCGCATGCGCTGTCTCTCTCTCTCTCTCTCTCTGTTGTATATTGTATACACACACACACACTTGTTCCTTTTCCAAAACAATATCTGATCTTGGTCTCGGAGGGGAAGCAGAGCAGGTTTCCCAGACTGATACCGGGGCTGAAAGGGTTAAATCCTGAGGGCAGGCTGCACAGACTGGGCCTGTATCCCTCGAGTGTAGAAGATTGAGGGGCGATCTGATCGAGGGGTTTACGATGATTACAGGATTCGATCGGGTGGATCGAGAGAAACTGTTCCCTCTGGTGGGGGGAGTCCAGAACAAGGGGCAGGACCTTAAAATTAGAGCCCGGCCGTTCAGGGTGATGTCAGGGAGCACTTCTTCACACAAAGGGTGCTGGGAATCTGGAACTCTCTCCCCCAGAAAACGTTGAGGCCGAGGGTCAATTGAAATGTTAAAACTGAGATTGGTACATTTTTGTTAAGGGATACGGGTCAAAATAGAGATGCGAGACACAGACCAGCCGTGATATAGAAAGGTGGAATGGGCTCAAGGGGCTGAATGGCCTCCTCCTTCTGTGTTTTAGAACTCCTCCTTATCGGCCTGGCTCGGTATCCATGTCCGCCGTCTATTTCATTTGTAAAGGGCCCGGGGGGTGTTGCGGCAGCTGTATAAATGCGCACACTCTCACTCTCACACACACACACACTTTCACACACACACTCTCTCACACTCACACACACACACACACACACACTCACACACACACACACACACTTTCACACACACACTCTCACACACACACACACACACTCTCTCTCACACATACAACACTCACTCTCTCTCTCACACTCACACACACACACTCTCTCACACATACAACACTCACTCTCTCACACTCACACACACTCTCTCACCCACACACATACACACACGCAACACACTCACTCTCTCAGACACACACACACACACTCTCTCTCACACACACACACACACACATTCTCTCTCTCTCACACTCTTTCTCACTCTCACACACTCACTTTCTCACTCTCACACACACACTCTCTCACTCACACACACACTCTCTCTCACACTCTCTCTCTCACACACACACTCTCACACACTCTCTCACTCACACACACACTCTCTCACTCACACACTCTCACACACTCTCTCACTCACACACACACTCTCTCTCACACTCTCTCTCTCACACACGGGCTGGTGTAATGTTGGACGCCTGACTCTAATTCTCCTCGCTCCGGCAGGTATCTGCGTCGCTGGCTGCAAACCGGGAAAGAAGAATGAAATCCTCGAGCTCTCCCTCCCCCAGAAACTCTGCACTAAAGGAAACAAGGTGAGATGGGGGAGGAAATCCCACCCATGCTGTGTATTTAATCGCAGAGTGAGATTGATACTTCCCAGCAGGATCCAGCAACGAATTGATGGAGCAGAGTGGGAAAATGATGAAGGGATGGTTAACGATTGGGGAGGGGGGGGGGGTGTCACAGAGTCTCTCCCCGAGGGGTGGGACAGTAGGTCGCGGGGTTGGGGATCGTGGGGTCTCTCCCTGGGTTTTATTCGAGGTGCTGTTACCATTATCGGTTCCGTTTTCTCCTGCAGGCACTTTGTCCGGAGAGAGACTTCACAGTGGAGCACGGCGGTTTCTCCCAGAGGCCCATTTATGACTTGAAGCATGTCGCGGGGACCAGGTAGGGAACGAGTGGTGGGGGACCCCAGGTGTCGGGGACATTGCAGCGCTCCCTCAGCACCGCCCCTCAGACAGTGCGGCGCTCCCTCAGTACCGACAGTGCGGCGCTCCCTCAGTACTGCCCCTGCGACAGTGCGGCGCTCCCTCAGTACTGCCCCTGCGACAGTGCAGCACTCCCTCAGCACCGCCCCTCCGACAGTGCGGCGCTCACTCAGCACCGCCCCTCCGACAGTGCGGCGCTCCCTCAGCACCGCCCCTCCGACAGTGCGGCGCTCCCTCAGCACCGCCCCTCCGACAGTGCGGCGCTCCCTCAGTACTGCACTGGGAGTGTCAGCCTAGGTTTTGAGCAGGTCTCTTAAGCGGAACTTGAACCACAACCGTTTGACTCGGAAGCGTGTTACAAACTGTGCCACGGCTGATACTGTTAAGTGTAGTCACTGTTGTAATGTGAGAGAGCGCGGCAGCCAATCTGCGCAAAGCAAGCTCCCGCAAACAGCAATGTGATAAATGACCAGTTGGCGGTGCTGTTGGTTGAGGGATAAATACTGGCCAGGATCCAATGTGATGTTTTGCTGGTATCTTGGCCGATATTCCTCCCTCAACCAACACCATAAAGCAGATAAATTAGTCAGCCGTCTCGTTGCTGATGGTGGAATCTTGCGGTGTAAAATGGTCGCTGTGTTTGCGTAGATAACAATCAGTGCACTTTGAAGGAGTCGATTGTGAGGTAGTTTGAGATGTGGCAGGGAGCTGTGTGAACGTGGGTCTGTCTCCAGTGACTCCTTTCCCTCTGTTTTATTAATCACATTTCTCGAGGGATAGAATGGGAAAGCAGGGAAGTTATGTTTATACAGTCATGAGATGCTACAGGAGGAAACTCTTATACGGCACAGGAGGTGACCATTCGGCCCATCGTTCTTGTGCATGAATCCCAAAAAGTTAGTTTGCAGGTGCAGCAGGTAATCAGGAAGGCGAATGGAATGTTGGCCTTCATTGCGAGAGGGATGGAGTACAAAAGCAGGGAGGTCCTGCTGCAACTGTACAGGGTATTGGTGAGGCCGCACCTGGAGTACTGCATGCAGTTTTGGTCACCTTACTTAAGGAAGGATATACTGACCTTGGAGCGGGTACAGAGACGATTCACTAGGCTGATTCCGGAGATGAGGGGGTTACCTTATGATGATAGATTGAGTAGACTGGGTCTTTACTCGTTGGAGTTCAGAAGGATGAGGGGTGATCTTACAGAAACATTTAAAATAATGAAAAGGATAGACAAGATAGAGGCAGAGAGGTTGTTTCCACTGGTCGGGGAGACTAGAACTAGGGGGCACAGCCTCAAAATACGGGGGAGCCAATTTAAAACCGAGTTGAGAAGGAATTTCTTCTCCCAGAGGGTTGTGAATCTGTGGAATTCTCTGTCCAAGGAAGCAGTTGAGGCTAGCTCATTGAACATATTCAAATCACAGATAGATAGATTTTTAACCAATAAGGGAATTAAGGGTTACGGGGAGCGGGTGGGTAAGTGGAGCTGAGTCCACGGCCAGATCAGCCATGATCTTGTTGAATGGAGGTGCAGGCTCGAGGGGCTAGATGGCCTACTCCTGTTCCTAATTCTTATGTTCTTATGTTTCTGTGCCAGCTCTGTGATAGAGCGATCCAATCAGTCTGACTCCCTGCTCTTGCCCCACAGCCCGGCACATTTTTGCTTTTCAAGTATTTATCAATTCCCATTTGAAAGTTACTATTGAATCTGCTCCCACCGCCCTTTCAGGCAGCGCGTTCCCGATCACAACAACTCGCTGCGTAAACACATTCTTCCCATCTCCCCCTCTGGTTCCATCGCTGATTATCGTCAATCTGTGTCCTCTGGTTCCTGACCCTCCTGCCAATGGGACCAGTTTCTTGTTAAATTTGTACTGAACCTTGGGTAGATCACACTTGGAGTACAGTGAACAGTTCCTGTCTCCTTATTATAAAACAAATATAGAGGCACTGGAGAAGGTGCAAAAAACACATTTACAAAGATGATACTGGAACTGAGAGGGAAGGATGAACAGGCTGGGCTTTTTCTCTCAAAGAGAAGACTGAGGGATGAGCTGATCGAGGTCTTCAAAATTATGAAGGCATTCGATTGGGTAAACGTAGAGAAAATATCTCCACTTGTGGGGGAGACCAGAACTAGGGACCATCAATATCAGACAGTCATTAATAAACCCACTGGGGAATTCAGGAGAAACCTCTTCACCCAGAGAGCGGTGAGAATGTGGAACTCGCTGCCACAGGGAGGGGTTGAGGCGAATAGTATCGATGCATTTAAGGGGAAGCTGGATAAACACATGGGGGAGAAGGGAATAGAGGGATATGGTGATGGGGTGAGATGGAGAGGGTGGGAGGGGGCTGGTGTGGAGCATAAACCCCGGCACGGAGCGGTAAGCCTGTTCTTGTGCTGTACATTCGATGTAAGCCCCAGAAGCTCTGATTCTTTCCCCGCAGCCTATTGGTGAGCAGCGGGCCTCCCGACACCTCGCTACAGGTCTGGCGCTTGGCAACCGACGAGAGCGGTAAGTGAACCGGCCACATCGAGATCATGGTCGCGCGGTGTCACCAGGAGGCGCTGAGCGCTGCTCGGACCCCCCTCCCCTACCCCCAGCATGGGACTGGCAGGAAAGGGGGCTTCCGGCGGGGGGGGAAATTCCAACCCCGGGACCGCTGGGTTGTCGGCACTGACCCCTTATCCAGCTGCTGAAGTTTCCCAGTCTGCTTACACAGGTACAGGAGGAGGCCATTCAGCCCCTCGGGCCTGTCCCGCAATTCAGTTAGAACATAAGAAATAGGAGCGGGAGTAGACCATATGGCCCCTAGAGCCTGCTCCACCATTTAATACGATCATGGCTGATCCGATCATGTTGGATCACGGCTGATCTGTATCGTAACTCCATCTCCTTGCCTTTGCTCCGTATCCCCCGATAACCCTTACCCAACACAATCTATTAATCTCAGTTTTGAAAGCTCCAATTGATCCCCAGCTTTTTGGGGGAGAGAGTTCCAGATTCCCAGCACCCTTCCTCACATCACCCCTGAACCGCGTTGCCTCATCTCTGCAACCTGTCCTCGTAATTTAACCCTTTCAGCCCCGGTATCATTCCCCACCCCATCCCGTTCCTAACCGAGGGTTACTTCAAAACAATATTCATTCTGTGGATGTGGGTGTCGCTGGCAAGGCCGGCATTTATTGCCCATCCCTAATTGCCCCTTGAGAAGGTGGTGGTCAGCTGCTGCCTTCTTGAACCGCTGCAGTCCGTGTGGTGAAGGTGCTCCCAAGTTGGATCTTGATGACGTCTCTTTTCCCTGCAGTTGCTCTCCTGCTCCAACACGTGCTGTTCCCTGGAGTGGTACACTGCCACACTGCTCCTTCCGCTTCCCAGCCTGCTCCAATGGTGCTCGCAGGCCAGGGGCCATGTGGGCAGGTACAGCAGGAGCGGCGAGGTTGGGGCGAAGGAGCGCGAGAGACTGTGGAGGGATGTGATCGGGGCCCAGGGGTGAGTTTGGGGCCAGGGGCAGCACGAGCCCAGCCCACACTGCGATATGTGCGCACTAGGTCCGTGCAGCAGAGCTGATCTCCAGTCGTCTTGGTTAACCCTTGCCACTGGACCAAGACCTAGCTCTGTCAAACCCGTGTGGTGGCTGGTGTGCAACGGCCACCCCACGTTAAAAAAATCCACGCACAGGCGTCTTCCAACCTTCAGGATGTAGTTCGGGACCTGGAAGTTTAGGTCCATCATTGAAACACCTGTGAACTTCTTGACGTGGAAGCAAGTCATCCTCGATTCGATGGACTGCCTCTGATGATGAGTGCTGTTTGGGAGGGAGTTCCAGGATTGTGACCCAGCGACGATGAAGGAACGGCCGATATATTTCCAAGTCGGGATGGTGTGTGACTGGGAGGGGAACGTGGAGGTGGTGGTGTTCCCATGTACCTGCTGCCCTTGTCCTTCTAGGCGGTAGAGGTCGCGGGTTTGAGAGGTGCTGCCGAAAATCTTTGCTGAAGAAAATTGGACACCGGGTTGGGGTTGGGTTGCTGTGTGGAGAATTAGCCCACTCGGCCACAGGTCAGGCATCGACCCCAACACCACCTGGTCTGTGCAAGGCTCAGGAACATCACAGAATCACACAGCCCAGGTGGAGGCCATTCGGCCCGTCGTTCCTGTGCCAGCTGTGTGAGAGAGCGATCCAATTAGTCCCACTCCCCCCGCTCTTTCCCCACAGCACGGCAACTCTTTCCCGTTTCAGGTATTTATCCAATTCGCTTTTGAAAGTTACTAATAAATCTGCTTTAACCATCCATATCCGCAGCTTTATATTTTTAATTTCTTCCCGCCCTTGGTGTTCCTGTTGCCGTGTCCAGCTCAATGCCTTGTGGAGCCTGTGCTCATCCATCATCATAGGCAGTCCCTCGGGAATCGAGGAAGACTTGCTTCCACACTAAAAATGAGTTCTCAGGTGACTGAACAGTCCAATACGAGAGCCACAGTCCCTGTCACCGGTGGGACAGACAGTGGTTGAAGGAAAGGGTGGGTGGGGAGTCTGGTTTGCCGCACGCTCCTTCCGCTGCCTGCGCTTGATTTCTGCATGCTCTCGGCGACGAGACTCGAGGTGCTCAGTGCCCTCCCGGATGCACTTCCTCTACTTTGGGCGGTCTTGGGCCAGGGACTCCCAGGTGTCAGTGGGGATGTCGCACTTTATCAGGGAGGCTTTGAGGGTGTCCTTGAAACGTTTCCTCTGCCCACCTGGGGCTCGCTTGCCGTGTCGGAGTTCCGAGTAGAGCACTTGCTTTGGGAGTCTCATGTTAGGCATGCGGACAATGTGGTCAATGCTTCGATGCTGGGGATGTTGGCCTGTTCAAAGACGCTAACGTTGGTGCGTCTGTCCTCCCAGGGGATTTGCAGGATCTTGCAGAGACATCGTTGGTGGTATATCTCCAGCAACTTGAGGTGCCTGCTGTACATGGTCCATGTCTCTGAGCCATACAGGAGGGCGGATATCACTACTGCTCTGTAGACCATGAGCTTGGTGCCGGGTTTGAGGCCCTGGTCTTCAAACACTCTCTCCCTTCTGTCGCCTGAGGAAGAGAGAGCTCCTCCAACTCACTGACAGCCACCTGCTGTTATTTCCGTCACCACCAGAGGACGCTGTGGTCTGAGAATCTCTCCCCGGTGAAATAGAATGATACAGCACAGGAGCCATTCGGCCCATCGTACCTGTGCCGGCTCTGAGAGAGAGCGATCCAATTAGTCCCAGATCCCTGCTCTTTCCCCACGGCCCTGCAAAATTTCTCCTTTTAAAGTATTCATCCAATGCCTGTTTGAAAGTTGCTAGTGAGTCTGTTCCCACCGCCCTTTCAGGCAGCGCGTTCCTGATCACAACAACTCGCTGCGTAAACACATTCTCCCCATCTCCCCCTCTGGGTCTTTTGCTGATTATCATCAATCTATGTCCCTCTGGTTACCGACCCTCTCGCCACTGGAAACAGTCTCTCCTTATTTACTCCACCAAAAATCCCTCATGATTTTGAACACCTCGATCAAATCTCCCCTTAACCTTCTCTGCTCCAAGGAGAACAACCCCAGCTTCTCCAGTCTATCCACGTAACTGAAGTCCCTCATCCCTGGAACCATTCTGGTTAACCTCCTCTGCACCCTCTCCAAGGCCTTCACATTCCAGAATTGGGCACTTCCCCAACTGGGGCCTAACCAGCGTGTTATAAAGATTTAACATAACTTTCTTGCTTTTGTACCCTGTGCCTCTATTTATAAAGCTATGGATCCTGTAAGCTTTTTTAACCGCTTTCTCAACCTGTCCTCCACCTTCAAAGATTAGTGCACATATACCCCCAGGTCCCTCTGTTCCTGCACCACCGTTAAACTTGTACCATTTAGTTTATATCGCCTCTCCTCATTCTTCCTTCCAATATGTATCCCCTCACACTTCCCTGCATTCATTTCAGCCTTCTAACCTGTTCAGATTCAGTTCCTGTATTTTTTGCTTTGCCCAAGCTTGACTCCTGGTGTAGGGTCTCGGACTGGTTTGAGTCATTGCCGCAAGCTGGAATACTGTGTTCAATTCTGGGCAGCACATTTTAGGAGAGGGTGCAGAGGAGATTGACCAGAATGGTACCAGGGAGGAGGAACTTCAGTGACATGGAGAGACTGGAGAAGCTGGGGTTGTTCTCCTTGGAGCAGAGAAGGTTAAGAGGAGATTTGATCGAGGTGTTCAAAATCATGAGGGGTTTTGATGGAGCAAAGGAGGAGAAACCATTCCTAGGGCAGGAGGGTCGGTAACCAGAGGGACACAGATTTAAGGTGATTGGCAAAAGAACCAGAGGGAGATGGCCTTTATTGCAAAGGGGATGGAGTATAAAAGCAGCGAAGTCTTGCTACAGTTATACAGGGTATTGGTGAGGCCACACCTGGAATACTGCGTGCAGTTTTGGTTTCTATATTTACGAAAGGATATATTTGCTTTGGAGGCAGTTCAGAGAAGGTTCACTAGGTTGGTCCCGGGGATGAGTGGGTTGACTTATGAGGAAAGGTTGAGTAGGTTGGGCCTCTCAGGCTCGAGGGGCTAGATGGCCTACTCCTGTTCCTAATTCTTATGTTCTACTCATTGGAATTCAGAAGAATGAGAGGTGATCTTATCGAAACGTATAAGATTATGAGGGGGTTTGACAAGGTGGATGCAGAGAGGCTGTTTCCACTGATGGGGGAGACTAGAACTAGAGGGCATGATCTTAGAATAAGGGGCCGCCCATTTAAAACAGAGATGAGGAGAAATTTCTTCTCAGAGGGTTGTAAATCTGTGGAATTCGCTGCCTCAGAGAGCTGTGGAAGCTGGGACATTGAATAAATTTAAGACAGAGATAGACAGTTTCTTAACCAATAAGGGGTTATGGGAGCGGGCGGGGAAGTGGAGCTGAGTCCATGATCAGATCAGCCATGATCGTATTAAACGGTGGAGCAGGCTCGAGGGGCCGAATGGCCGACTCCTGCTCCGATTTCTTATGCGAGGAGAATGTGTTTACGCAGCGAGTTGTTGTGATCGGGAACGCGCTGCCTGAAAGGGCGGTGGGAGCAGATTCAATAGTAACTTTCAAACGGGGAATTGGATAAATAGTTGGGGTAAAGAATAGTTGGTCTATGGGGTGCTCCCCATGTGGTCTAACAACGACCTGTGTAATGGTGTGGTTTGACGTTACTGCTCTCTCATTGCCGCTCTCCCCACGACAGGCGCCATCGCGCTGGTGAGCACATTCCAGCACGAGACCACGGGCGGCCAGTGGTCCAAAATCTCCGTCGCCTGCTCTCCAACCCCTCGGGTGCTTCACGGTTCGATGGTCAGCAGCCTCACAATCCAGGAAATTGAGTCGCAGAAGGTGCTGTTCACTGCAGGTGCGTCACACACACTGTCTTCGAATGAGCTCTGATCCAGGGTTGCCCTTGGGGAGGGGGTGGATCAATCCTGGGGGGGGGAAGGAAGTGGAGAAGTGATGCATAGGACTCCCTGACAGCCACATCCCCCGCCCCCCTACCCCGAGAGCTGTTGAGCCCCGAGCCAGTCTGAATGCGGACCGAGCTGGTGGAACACTGATGCTCGAGGGATATGGGTTGAGGACCAGTGCAGGCACCGGGCGGTTTCCCGCAGGGTGGGGAGGTCGCGCTGGGGGCTCTCGTGTGCCCTGGTGGAGGATTCGGAATGAACACCATGGGGAAGGTTCCCCCCCCCCGCCCTCTCAGTTAGAGTCAATGGGCACCGAAAATAGGAGATTCTTGCACTGGAAGTGAGAATACAAGGGAGAGGAATTTGGTGAAACGTATAATGAGACTAAGAGAAAACTGGACTGAATATCGTTGGGTTCATAAAATAGTTTGCTTACTCAAGTGACTGAATCCATTGGGATTGTATACAGTGGGAGTGAATGGGAAGGGGTTAGGTCTGTTGGATTGTGTACAGTGAGGAGGGTGTGGTTGGGTCCATTGGGATTGTGTACAGTGGGGGGGGGGGGGGAAGGGGTTGGGTCCATTGGGGGGGAAGGGATTGGGTCCGTTGGGAGTGTGTGGTGTGGGGGGAGGGGGAAGGGGTTGGGTCCATTGGATTGTGTACAGTGGGGGAGAAGGGTTGGGTCCATTGGGATTGTGTACAGTGGGGGAGAAGGGTTGGGTCCATTGGGATTGTGTACAGTGGGGGAGAAGGGTTGGGTCCATTGGGTTTGTGTACAGTGGGGGAGAAGGGTTGGGTCCATTGGATTGTGTACAGTGGGGGAGAAGGGTTGGGTCCATTGGGATTGTGTACAGTGGGGGAGAAGGGTTGGGTCCATTGGATTGTGTACAGTGGGGGAGAAGGGTTGGGTCCATTGGGTTTGTGTACAGTGGGGGAGAAGGGTTGGGTCCATTGGATTGTGTACAGTGGGGGAGAAGGGTTGGGTCCATTGGGATTGTGTACAGTGGGGGAGAAGGGTTGGGTCCATTGGGATTGTGTACAGTGGGGGAGAAGGGTTGGGTCCAATGGATTGTGTACAGTGGGGGAGAAGGGTTGGGTCCATTGGGATTGTGTACAGTGGGGGAGAAGGGTTGGGTCCATTGGATTGTGTACAGTGGGGGAGAAGGGTTGGGTCCATTGGATTGTGTACAGTGGGGGAGAAGGGTTGGGTCCATTGGATTGTGTACAGTGGGGGAGAAGGGTTGGGTCCATTGGATTGTGTACAGTGGGGGAGAAGGGTTGGGTCTATTGGGTGTGTGCACAGTGGGAGTGAATGGGTTGAAAACAAGTGAAATGCTGGCCCTGGGCGAGGTTGATTCTGATCTGCCCGCGTGCTGTCAGTTCCAAACTAACTGGAGTGTTTTGTTGGTTCTCCGCAGGGGCCGACGACCGCGAGCCAATCAGTGAGCTGGAGTTTCTGGAACCTTGCACCTTTTCAATCTGTTCCGTGAACGGCCGCCTGTGGTTGGCTGACACCCGGCAGCGCCCAAGTCTGATTGGACGCTCGGATTTGCCGGCGAGCCGGGGCAGTGTCGGCGGCTGCCATTGGACGATGGGATGGGCTCCCGGGCGCTCGAAGGCGGCCAGGCTGTCGTCCGACGGGCGGGTGCTGGTCACCGATCTCCGAGACCTGAGCAAGGTCCTGAGCCTCGCCGAGCTAGGCACTCCCACTCCCGCCCCGCACTCTGACTGTCTGACCCTGAACTGGGCGCCCTGTCTGCAGGACCACCTCGCTGTGTCTGGTATGTTGTCTCTGGGGAGGGAGGGTCTGAGCAGGAACAGGAAGGAGGCCATTCTGCCCCTCGAGCCTGACCCACCATCCAGATAGATCATGGCTGATCTGTCTCTCAACTCCATCCACCCACCTTGGGTTCCATTGATACCCTTACCCAACAAAACTCTTATCAATCTCAGTCTTGAAAGCTCCAATTGCCCCCGGCTTCAACAGCTTTTTGGGGGGTAGAGTTCCAGATTCCCAGCAGCCTTTGTGTGAAGAAGTGCTCCCTGAACGGCCGGGCTCTAATTTTAAGGTCATGTCCCTTGTTCTGGACTCCCCCCACCAGAGGGAACAGTTTCTCTCGATCCACCCGATCGAATCCTGTAATCATTGTAAACCCCTCGATCAGATCAACCCTCAATCTTCTACACTCGAGGGATACAGGCCCAGTCTGTGCAGCCTGCCCTCGGGATTTAACCCTTTCAGCCCCGGTATCATCCTGGGGAATCGGCACTGCTCCCCCTCCGAGGGCCATATACCCTCCCCGAGGGCGGGGCCCGGGACTGGACGCAGTGACTCCAGAGTCTATTGTGTAAAGAAAAAGATGGTCCATGTCAGGAGGTGGAACTGTGGCTCTCTAACTCCCTCGCTCCCTCCGTCCCACCCTCGAGTGTTGCGTTCAGGGATTAAAATACGGCCAGTGGGGGGGGTGGGAGGGGAGGAAGCTGACCTAGAATGTCCCTCGACAGTGACCCTTTTGGAGTTGTAGGATAAATCTGAGACTGTTTCACGCAAGTGTCCCATTAAAGTGATGATCTGACCCTCACTGTCTTGGGACTCGTGTCGAGGATTTGCCTCTAGGGTGAAGTACTGGGGGAGGAGGGGGACTGTACCCCAACAGTTTCTGGGGGGGGCGGGGGGGGGGGGGGGAAGACTATACTCCCGTTTCCGGAGTGGGGGGGGGGGGGGGGAGTAAATCCCCACACCATGAGTGTTTGGTCTGTGATGATTTGTGTTTTTCTGTGTTGCAGGATTTGACGGGACGGTTCAGGTTTACGACACCGGCTCATGGTCCGCGGAGCCCAGCAGGCCCGAGCCGACCTTCGCCCACCAGGGTCACAGCTTCGGTGCGGAGCCCGAGCAAGAGATCCCGCTGGTCACCAGGCATGCGTGGCACCCATGGAGACCGCGTGCGCTGCTCTCGGCCGCGGGCGACGGCTCTTTCCACGTCTGGGATTGGGTGGCTCGCGACGGTGCGTGAGGATCGCGCGGCCGCTTCCAGCTCCGTCCCGTCCTGTTGTCTGTCCCGCCCCCCCCCACTGCGAGTCTCGCGTCTCCTGCACACTGCCCCCCCTCCCCCAGAGAATCTCTGTCAGTGATCCTGCTCCCGGCATCCACCAGGGGCGAGACTTAAATCTGCTGGGTTATTGCTGGGTCCTCTAACAGCCCAGCCCCCTCACAACCCGCCAACCCAGTAAGATTGGGGATTGGGGCCCTGTCACTGTGTGACTGACTGGCCCCTCGATAGTGCGGCCCTGTCACTGTGTGACTGACCCCTCGATAGGCATGACAGGGGGGGGCTACAGTTGGCCTTAGTGTGCCCCGGTTTGGGATGGAGCAGAATTGGTCAGGTTTGCTGCTGTGAATCCGTATCCAGTGACTCCCTGCTACATGGAATATTAGCGGGTGCCGATTCAGCTCAGGATTGGCGGAATTGTGATGCACCCCAGTGAAAAATAGCTTGCTGACACTCACTATCGAGGGATACGCTTGAAGAACGGCGGCCTAGCTGAGATATCGAGGACATGGTGCAAAGGCACCTTTATAAAAGTTTTAAATAGTTAATTTACCAAGAAACTGACACCAATTAAACCAGTAAATGATTCTCTTAATTGTTTTCAGTGATTTTAAATCTGATTACTCACACGTACTTTAGCCACTCGATTTAAAATGCTTATTTTTTGTGATAAACTACTTCCAGCTGTTAATCAAATTGCACCAAGTTACCACTCTTAAATACATTGGATTCCTACATTACAGGTGACTACACTTCAAAAAGTACTTCATTGCCTATAAAGCTCTGAGAGATGTCCTAAGGTGCTATATAAATGCAAGACTTAATTTTTTCATCTCGAACATGTCAATTGGATCAGCCTGGTCGATGCAACCTGTCCTTGGGTACAGTGCCAGCCGTTTAGTCTCACCTGGATGGGGCAGTCGGTCTTTCAGCCAAGAGAAGTGTGGCTCAATAAACTTTCTCAGTTTGATATATGTTTTAATTTATGTTTACATCAAAGTCTTTTATACTGAGGAACAAGCAGGATAAAATGGAAGACGGTACATCACAACAGAACCGGCAATGCCAGATATGGGCTGAGAATCGAGGTTTCCCGGAGCGAGGCGATGACACAAACCGCCAGATTTTTCAGTTGTGGAGCTGAGAGAGAGGAGATGGAACATGCAGCAGGACTGATGGGTTTTGAGGATGTCTTTAAAGGTGGACAACAGTCTGCTCCCAACCTGCCTCCAATTCACAGCCTCGCCGAGGCTGTTGCTGGGAAACGGGGCCCTCTGACTGGGCCGGAGTCTGTGGCTGACCTGGATCGTGCTGGCAGAGGGTACCTGTCCCCATGCCAATCTCCTGCACTGCGATGGGGGCAAAATAGAGGGAAGATCTAGAACTTACAGCACAGAAAAACGGTGTCTATTCTGCACGTCTCCTCCCACTCTACATCTCATCCCATTGGCATAGCCTTCTATTCCTTTCCCCCTTGTGCTTATCCAGCCTCCCCTTAAAGGCCTCTGAGCCATTCGCCTCAACCACTCCCTGTGGCAGCGAGTTCCACATTCTCACTACTCTCTGGGTAAAGAAGTTCCTCATTAGTGATTATCTGGTCTCGCCCGCAAGTGGGAACATCTTCTCTACGTCTACCCTATCGAACTCTTTCATAATTTTAAAGACCTCAATCAGCTCACCTCTCGGTCTTCTCTCTCCTGGAGAAAAGAGCCCCCAGCCTGTTCAGTATACCCTCTCAGAATTCTGAGCTTACGATCTCTCCCACTGTTGACATCCACCCGTTGTGAACGAGAATCCCAGTCTTGGTTCAGTTACCAATAACTGCTGCAGATTTAAGAAACCCTGTTTCCTGCACTTTTCCAGCTCCCGGTTCTTCAATGGCAAATTTGGGGATATTGAAAAACCCCTTGGGAACCCTTTCCATGTTAAGTTTTGTTCACCATAACCGCGGGGACAGAAGTGGAATCCTCTCATCCGTTTGTTTCCTTCTGTGTTCCCATTCTGTCTCTCGGTGCCTCTAAAAGACGATGCACCGTCCAATCGCAATATTAACACACCCACCATCAACGGTGATGACTGTACTTCATTGGCTCTAAAGCGCTTTGGGACATCCTGACGTTATGAAAGGAGCTATATAAATGCAAGTCCTTTCTGTGTACAGTGTTACATTGCATTTAGCCCGTACCTCAGCTGGGAATGTTCACCACTGAGGCTGAGGGGGGGAGGAGGGAGGAGGGGAGGAGGGGAGGGGGGAAGTGACCCTTAAATAGAAATTTTCACACACAAAAAGAGACAACAATATACTCCCACTCTCAACTCCCCCGATGGCTGGCTGGGTAACTGCTGCCCCACAGGTTCCACGGCTGCTCTGCACTTTTGCCTAATCTGAACCCGGGGTGGGGGGGGGGGGGCTACACTTTGGCCTCGGTGTGAGGGAGGGAAAAAATCCACCGGGGTTCCTGCACCGGATGGTCATCAGTGACCCTCTGCTGGGCAGGAGGGGAGGTGTGGAAAGAATCAGGCTTGATTGTGATGCCGCTGTGGTCAAATATCACACATTGTCTGGGTTCATGCATGAACAAAATAAGCCATTTGTGTGAAGTGCCAGAGGGCTGCCCAAGCTCATGCACGGAATAGGCGCCTTAAGAGGAAAAAAAAAAGACATACTCGCACATGCACATGTATACTTGCACACACGCATGGTCGCACACACACATATACTCACACATGCACATACAAGCATGCATGCTCTCACACATTTGCATGCTCATGCACACACGCATGTTCACGCTTGTGCACGTACACGCATGCTCGCACAAATGCATGCTCACGCATTTATCCTCTCACATGCACACTTGTACACACACATGCATGCTCATATACCCAGGCATGCATATACGCACACACATGACTATGCACATACACACGCATGCATACATACAACTGCTCTTAAGATCTGGGAGTGATATTTCCGAATATAGCGAAGAATTGCCCCTACGTCTATCTCGTCGCTGGTCGTGCCACTAAAAGATGTTTCTCATCACGTCCTCGACGGTGAAGAGACAGAAGGTGATTTGTTCCCAGTAAGATTCAGCACCGCACTCGTACAGACAGGCGAAGGTGGTCCCGTCGAGGTAGGTGAGGTCGGAGTACCCGCTGGGCCCGGTCTGGATAACCCATGGGCCGTGCCAGCGCTGGGTCTGGAGTGGCGCAGGATTGAGATTGATGTAAACGCCCAGGTTGGTCCGGTTGCGTTTACGACACAGACAGCCAGGTTGGCCAGTCGGGTGCGTGTACAGGAGCCAGGACGTCCAGCTCCATGGGCCCGGCTGTCTGGGCTTCAACCCATCGGGCAGGATCCCGGCGACTGCCTTCGGGGCACAGAAGCTAGCCAAGCTCCCCTGGCACCCGCCCTTAGTTTCCACCAGCCCCTTGGCCAGCCAGGCGACCTCGAAGCGGCCGGGCTCCATGCTGACTGCCTCCATCCTGCGCCGGCCGCTTGTCCGGGCGTTGCAGTACAGCACATAGCTGTCAGCGCAGGTGATTTCCGCCAGCTCGCACTCCACCGCCTGGTACTGGGTTATCGGCTCCCCCACCCGCCAGCTCTCGCCGCCGTCGTCACTGTAGAAGCAGAACGAGTGCGGCGCCGTGCAGAACCCAGGCGGGAGCAGCCAGCAACACCTCCTGATGATGTAGGCGTAGGCGGGCACCAGCAGCCTGCCGCTGTGCGCCTGGATGCCGTGTCCCGGCCCCACCGCGAACGTGCCCCACTTGCAGATCCGCTTGCCGATGACCCTGCTCGTCAGGTCAGTCAGCGCACTCCAGCTGGCCCCGGCATCGTGGCTCACCACGTAACACAGCTTGCTGGCATTCTTCCCGCACAAGATCTGCATCGCCTCCGACATCCTTTCCTTCACGCAGTTGAAAAACAGGTAGACCGTCGCCCGTTCCCGCTCGTACACCGGGCACGGGTTCATGGTCCGGTAGCCCGGCAGTCTGGCCGTCTCCAACGGTACCGCGTCCTCCCACTGGGAACGGGAAAGACAACTCGATCAGGGCACAGGCCATCCCCCGCACAATCTGTCCCAGAGCAGGGGGGGGAGGGGGATGGGTGGGGAAGAGTTGGGGTGAAAGGGGAACCGAGGTGGGGTGGAGAATGGGTGGGGTGAATGGGGATGGCTGAGGAATAGTTGGGGTAAAAGGGTTAGCAGGATGAGTGGGAATAGTTGGGGTGAAAGGGGAACGGGGGTGAGGTGCGGTACATTAAGCCAACACACCATGCCACAGTCCTATTCCACCACCGCGCGTTACCAGTCTAGACCATGCCATCGCAGATTGCCCTGGGCACATTGTAGTGGCCGATGGCACTTCTGTCACCAAACGCTTCCAGCCGCGAGGCTCCTCTGGCAGCCACTGGTCACTCCCCACTGATCTCCATGAGCCATCTTTCAGACAAGACGTCAAACCGAGGCCCTGCCTGCCCCTTTGGGTGGGTGTAAAATTCCCAGGGCCACTATTTCAGAGAAGAGCAGGGGAGTGGGGAAGGTGGTAGTGGGCCGCCATCTTGAAGCGTTGATCAGGTTACTTCAGCAAGCACAAGAATCGTCAGGGAGTGAGGGGCTGGAGTCACGTGGAGGCCAGACAGGGTAGGGGTGGAAAATTCCCTCCGCTGAAGGGCAATGGTGAGCCAGTTGGGTTCTGATGACAATCCATGCAGCTTTGATGGTCAGTTTTTCTCTGGTGCCAGCACAGATTGAATTCGATTTCACGGGACAATTCGAGCAGAATCGCTGTTGGTTTGGGCCTTTACTGTGGTTGTGGCACACACTGCGATATGTGTGCGCACCGGGTCCGTGCAGCAGAGCTGGTCTCCAGTCATCTTGGTTAACCCTTGCCACTGGACCAAGACCTAGCTCGGGTCAAGCCCGTGTGGTGGCTGGTGTGCAACGGCCACCCCACGTTAAAAGAATCCACCCACAGGCATCTTCCACCCTTCAACATGTAGTTCAGGATCTGGAATATTAGGTCCTTCATTGAAACACCTGAGAACTGATCCCTTTTTGGCGTGGGAGCAAGTCATTTTCGCTTCGAGGGGCCACCTATGATGATGAAATTTCTGGCTACCTGTCAGAAAAAAACAGCTTAAAAAAGTCATCCTCGGGATGTGGGCATCACTGGTGATGCAGACATTTACTGGCCATCCTCCTGGTTACCCTTGAGAAGGTGGTGGTGATACGACAGAGTGCCTCGCTGGGACTGGAGTCACATATAGGCCCAGACCGGGTAAAGACGGCAGATTTCCTTCCCTAAATCGGCATTTGTGAACCAGTTTTACCACAATCCAAAAACAGGGTCATGGTCACTTTTACTGATCCCAGATTTTTATTTCCAGTTTTCTAAAGCTGAATTCAATTTCAAACTGCCCTGGGTGGGACTTGTACTCAGGTTCCCGGCAACATCCCCAGCATTGAAGCACTGACCACACTTGATCAGCTCCGCTGGGCAGGCCACATCATCCGCATGCCCGACACGAGACTCCCAAAACAAGGGCTCTACTTGGAACTCCTACACGGCAAACGAGCCAAAGGTGGGCAGAGGAAACGTTACAAGGACACTCTCAAAGCCTCCCTGATAAAGTGCAACATCCCCACCGACACCTGGGAGTCCCTGGCCCAAGACCGCCCTAAGTGGAGGAAGTGCATCCGGGAGGGCGCTGAGCACCTCGAGTCTCGTCGCCGAGAGCATGGAGAAAGCAAGCGCAGGCAGCGGAAGGAGCGTGTGGCAAACCAGACTCCCCACCCACCCTTTCCTTCAACCACTGTGTCCCACCTGTGACAGAGACTGTAATTCCCGTATTGGACTGTTCAGTCACCTGAGAACTCACTTTTAGAGTGGATGCAAGTCTTCCTCGATTCCGAGGGACTGCCTATGATGATGATGAACATAACCACCGACACCACTCTACCCTTTCTTTCTCGGTTTCAAAATCATCTATCTGTGCCACTTTAAATTATGCGGGATGCTCACGAGCGGTCTCTTGTCGTGGATGGTACCTACCTTCACCGATCCCTGGTCCAGCTTCCCTCTTCTCAGCACCAGAACCTTGGCATCCAGGTCTCGGGCGGAGGTTCGTTTCTCCGCAAATGCTAAAAAGGTTTGGTTCTTCTTGAGGTAGAGAAGCGAGGGGATGCGATACACCACTCCGCTCTCCTCCTCCTTCTTGAACAAGGTGACTTTATCAGGAAGGTGGCCCGTTGCCATAATTGGTGTCCCTGCAACGAGGAAAAGGGAGAAAAGAATATATATAAATATATCTTTGGCGTCTCTGCGGCGTGTAAATAAATAAATAAAATGACACAGGTGCTGCAGTGGGATGCGAATTCCCTCCTGCGGCAAGACAGTGGGGTCCAACTTTAAAAAGAAAGACTTGCATTTCTGTAGCACCTTTCATGACCACTGGACGTCTCAAAGCACTTTGCAGCCAATGAAGTACTTTTTGAAGTGTCATCACTGTTGTAATGTAGGAAGCGAGGCAGCCAATTTGCACACAGCAAGCTCCCGGAAACCGTAATAACCCAGATAATCTGCTTTAATGATGTTGATTAAGGGATACACGTTAAAACAATCCACACACAGGCATCTTCCATCCTTCAGGATGTAGTTCGGGATTTGGAATATTGGGTCCTTCATTGAAACACCTGTGAACTCATCCCTTTTTGGTGTGGAAGCAAGTCATCCTCGATATGAGGGACTGCCTATGATGATGATGAAACACCAGGGAGAGCACCCTGCTCTTCTTCGAAATAATGCCATGGGATCTTTTGCAACCACCTGAGGGGGCAGACGGGGCCTCGGTTTAATGCCTCATCTGAAAAACAGCACCTCCGACAGTGCAGCACTCCCTCAGTACTGCCCCTCCGACAGTGCGGCCCTCCCTCAGTACAATAAGAACATAAGAAATAGGAGCAGGAGTAAGCCATTTGGCCTCTCGAGCCTGCTCCACCATTTAATACGATCATGGTTGATCTGATCTTGGCCTCAGCTCCACTTCCCCGCCCACTCCTCATCTCAGTTTTAAATGGCAAGCCCCTTATTCTGAGACTATGTCCCCTAGTTTTAGTTTCCACTATGAGTGGAAATATCTTCTCTGCATCCACCTTGTCAAGCCCCCTCATTATCTTCTATGTTTTGATAAGATCACCTCTCATTCTTCTGAACCCCAATGAGTATAGGCCCAAACTACTCAATCTATCTTCATAAGTCAACCCCCTCATCTCCAGAATCAACTTAGTGAACCTTCTCTGAACAGCCTCCAATGTAAGTATATCCTTCCTTAAATACGAAGACCAAAACGGTACGCAGTACTCTAGGTGTGGCCTCACCAATACCCTGTACAGTTGTAGCAGGACTTCTCTGCTTTTATACTCTAGCCCCCTTGCAATAAAGGCCAACATTCCATTTGCCTTCCTGATCACTTGCTGTACCTGCATACTAACTTTTTGTGTTTCATGCACAAGGACCCCCAGGTCTCTCTGTACTGCAGCACTTTGCAATTTTTCTCCATTTAATTTATAATTTGCTTTTCTAGTTTTTCAGCCGAAGTTGATAACCTCACATTTTCCCACATTATACTCCAGCTGCCAAATTTTTGCCCACTCACTTAGCCTGTCTATATCCCTTTGCAGATTTTTTGTGTCCTCCTCACAATTTGCTTTCCCACCCATCTTTGTATCATCAGCAAACTTGGCTACATTACACTCGGTCCCTATATCCAAGTCATTAATATAGATTGTAAATAGTTGAGGCCCCAGCACTGATCCCTGTGGCATCCCACTAGTCACTGTTTACCAACCGGAATATGACCAGTTTATCCCGACTGTCTGTTTTCTGTTAGTTAGCCAATCCTCTATCCAATATATTACCCTCAATTCCTCGCAGCCATGCTCCACCTCACAGTCAACAAGCTCCACGCTGGAGTGGAACTAAACTACAGAACCAGTGGGAAGCTGTTCAACCTTCGTCGTCTCCAGGTCCAAGACCACCCCAACCTCTGTCATCGAGCTACAGTACGCGGACGACGCCTGCATCTGCGCCCATACAGAGGCTGAACTCCAAGTCATAGTCAACGTATTTACTGAGGCGTACGAAAGCAGGGGCTTTACGCTAAACATCCGTAAGACAACGGTCCTCCACCAGCCTGTCCTCGCCGCACAGCACTGCCCCCCAGTCATTAAGATCCACGGCGCGGCCCTGGACAACGTGGACCATTTCCCATACCTCGGGAGCCTCTTATCAACAAGAGCAGACATTGACGACGAGATTCAACACCGCCTCCAGTGCGCCAGTGCAGCCTTCGGCCGCCTGAGGAAAAGAGTGTTTGAAGAGCAGGCCCTCAAATCTACCACCAAGCTCATGGTCTACGGGGCTGTAGTGATACCCGCCCTCCTGTATGGCTCAGAGACATGGACCATGTACAGTAGACACCTCAAGTCACCACCAACGATGTCTCCACAAGATCCTGCAAATCCCCTGGGAGGACAGACGCACCAACGTTAGCGTCCTCGACCAGGCCAACATCCCCAGCATTGAAGCACTGACCACACTGTCGGAGGGGCAGTGTTTCGGATAGGACATTAATCAATGGCCCTGTCTGCCCTCTCGGGTGGACGTAAAAGATCCCTCGGCCACGGTTGCGACAAAAGAGCAGGGGCGATCTCCCCGGTGTCCTGGGGCCAATATTTATCCATTGACCAACATCACTAAAACCGATTATCTGGTCATTATCACCGGGCTGTGTGTGGGAGCTTGCTGTGCGCAAATTTCCTGCCACCTTTCCCACATTACATCAGTGACCGCACTCCAAAAATAGGTAGTCCCACCAGCTTTGGGACGTCCCGAAGGCGTGAAAGGCGCTATATAAATGCAAGTTCTTTCTTTTCTTTTGCAATAAATAAGTTTTGTACATAAACATAATATAAATTCAAGGCAATAAAGCAATATTTATATATATATAATATAATGAAGTGACCCAACTGCAGAAGGCGCAATATTTCTATCAGCGGCTAGGCCCTTGCAGGGGGCCGGGTAGGCCCCGAGCCTGGGGGTCGCGTTAGGCTCCGGCCCCGTGGGCAGAACCCCGCCCCCGCTGATTCTCCAAAGCGCAACCCGAGGCCCAGCCGCCGCTCTCACGCTTTTATTTTAATTTAATTGAGTGTTTTTTTTTCTTACCTCAGGCTCTGCAGGCCCCGTCTCTGTGGCAACTCGCTCCCACTGCGCGCTGGACTCTGGGAGTTGCAGTCTTTTCCGCTCCAGAGCGCTGCGCATGCGCCGGGGCGCGGTGCGCTCTGGGAGTTGTAGTTCCTCCCCCAGACTCTGGGGACCTGGCTCTCCTCACTCAGCATCTTCCATTGGGTGGGAAACAATAACTGGGGGACTTAGCTTTAAGATGATTGGCAAAAGAACCCAGAGGCAACCTGAGGTAATATTTTGTTAAAAGCGCTTTGAAGTATTTTTTTAAATGTAGTTACTGTTGTAATAAAAAAGAAAGACTTGATAATAATAACTTGTATTTATATAGCGCCTTTAACATAGTGAAACATCCCAAGGCGCAACAGTGTTACAGACAAACAGATAAATTTGACACCAAGCCACAGAAGAAATTAGGTCAGATAATCACAAGCTCGGTCAAAGAGGTAGGTTTTAACGAGCGTCTTAAAGGAGGAAAGAGAGGCAGAGAGGCGGAGAGGTTTAGGGAGGGAGTTCCAGAGTTTAGGGCCCAGGCAGCTGAAGGTACGGCCACCGACGGTTGAGTGATTATAATCAGGGATCTTCTAGAGGCCAGAATTTGAGGAGCGCAGACATCTTGTGGGGTTGTGAGGCTGAAAAAGATTGGAGAGATAGGAAGAGGTAGTCATTTATAAATGCAAAAGACTTGCATTTATATAGCGCCTATCACGACCGCCGGACGTCTGAAATCGCTTTACAGCCTACTTTTGGAGTGTAGTCACTGTTGTAATGTGGGAAACGCGGCAGCCAATTTGCGCACAAGCAAGCTCCCACACACAGCAATGTGATAAATGACCCAATAATCTGTTTTATTGATGTTGGTTGAGGGATTGGTTAGGACACCGGGGAGAACTGCTCTTATAGAATCATAGAATGCTTACAGCAAGGAAGGCGGCCACTCGGCCCGTTGAGTCCGTGCCGGCTCTCTGCAGGGGCACCTCAGCCAGTCCCACTCCCCCGCCCTTTCCCCGTAGCCCTGCAAATGTTTTTCTTTCAGGTACTTATCCAACTCCCTTTTTGAAAGCCGTGATTGAGTCTGCCTCCCCCACCTTCTCAGGGCGTGCATTCCAGATCCTAATCACTCGCCGGGTAAAAATGTTTTGTCTTACATCATCTTTGGTTCTTTTGCCAATCGCCTTAAATCTGTGACCTCTGGTTCCTGACCCTTCCACCAATGTGAACAGGTTCTCTCTCTCTACTCTGTCCAGACCCCTCATGAATTTGAACACCTTGATCAAACCTCCTCTCAACCTTCTCTGCTCCAAGGAGAATAACCCCAGCTTCTCCAGTCTACCCACGTCACTGAAGTCCCTCATCCCCGGAACCATTCTCGTAAATCTTTTCTGCTCCCTCTCTAAGGCCTTCACATCCTTCCTAAAGTGCGGTGCCCAGAATTGGACACAATACTCCAGTTGGGGCCGAACCAGTGTTTTATACAGGTTCATCATAACTTCCTTGCTTTTGTACTCTGTGCCTCTATTTATGAAGCCCAGGATCCCGTAAGCTGTTTAACCGCTTTCTCAACCTGCCCTGCCACCTTCAGTGATTTGTGCCCATATACCCCCAGGTCTCTCTGTTCATGCACCCCCTTTAGGATTGCACCCTTTAGTTTATATTGCCTCTCCTCATTCTTCCTACCAAAATGTATCACTTCGCACTTTTCTGCGTTAAATTCCATCTGCCCCGTGCCCGCCCATCCCACCAGCCTGTCTGTGTCCTCCTGAAGTCTCTCACTACCCTCCTCACTGTTCACTACACTTCCAAGTTTTGTGTCATCTGCAGATTTTGAAATTGTGCCCTGTATACCCAGGTCCAGGTCATTAATATATATCAGGAAAAGCAGTGGTCCCAGTATCGACCCCTGGGGAACACCACTGTATACCTTCCTCCAGTCCGAGAAACAGCCGTTCACCACTACTCTCTGTTTCCTGTCACTGAGACAATCCGTATCCATGCTGCCACTGTCCCTTTTATTCCCTGGGCTTCAACTTTGCTGCTAAGCCGATTATGTGGCACTTTGTCAAACGCCTTTTGGAAATTCATGTACACCACGTGAATTACCCTGATCAAACCTCTCTGTTACCTCATCAAAAAACTCAATCAAGTTGGTTAAATATGATTTGCTTTTAATAAATCCGTGCTGGCGTTCCTTAATTAATCCACACTTGTCCAAGTGATAATTTTGTCCCTGATTACTGTTTCTAAAAGCTCTCCCACTCCTCAGGTTAAACTGACTGGCCTGCAGTTACTGGGTTCATCCTTACACCCTTTATTGAACATTTGCAAATCTCCAGCCCTCTGGAACCACCCCCGCTTCTAAGGAAGATTGGAAGATTTCTTCCTTCACTTCCCTCAGCATCCTAAGATGCATCCCGTCCCCTCCTGATGATTTATCTACTTTAAGTACAGCCAGCCTATCTAGTACCTCATCTTTATCAATTCTTATCCCATACAGTATCTCCTTTACCTCTTCCTTCACTCTGTCTATGGCAGCATCTTCCTCCTTGGTGAAGACAGATGCAAAATACTCATTTAGTACCTCAGCCATACCCTCTGCCTCCATGCATAGGTCTCCTTTTTGGTCCCTAACCATCCCCATCATCATCGGCAGGCCCTCGGAATTGAGGAGGACTTGCTTCCACTCTTAACATGAGTTCTTAGGTGGCTGAACAGTCCAATACGAGAACCACAGTCCCTGTCACAGGTGGGACAGACAGTCGTTGAGGGAAAGGGGTGGGGAGTCTGGTTTGCCGCACGCTCTTTCCACTGCCTGCGCTTGATTTCTGCATGCTCTCGGCGATGAGACCACTTAGGGCGGACTTTGGCCAGGGACTCCCAGGTGTCGGTGGGGATGTTGCACTTTAAGAGGGAGGCTTTGAGGGTGTTCTTGTAACGTTTCCTCTGCCCACCTTTGGCTCATTTTCTGTGAAGGAGTTCCGAGTAGAGCGCTTGCTCTAACCATCCCCACTCCTCCTATTACTACCCATTTACCATTTATTCAAAATAGTGCAACGGGATCTTTTACGTCCACCTGAGAGCGCAGACGGGGCCTCGGTTTAACATCTCATCCGAAAGGCAGCATCTCCGACAGTGCAGCACTCCCTCAGTACTGCCCCTCCGACAGTGCAATGCTCCCTCAGTACTGCCCCTCCGACACTGCAGCACTCCCTCCATACTGCACTGGGAGTGTCAGCCCAGATTTTGGTGTTTAAGTCGCTGGAGTGGGACTTGAACCCTCAACTTTCTGCCTCAAGAGGGGAGGGTGCTGCCCACTGAGCCACAGCTGAACGAGCGATAGAAGCAGATTTAATAATAACTTTCAAAAGGAAATTAGATAAAGCGTTGAAGGATACATTTTTTTTTTTTTACAGGGCTATGGGGAAAGAGGAGGGTAGTGGGACTACTTGGGATAGCTGTAACAAAGAACCATCATAGGCATGATTTGCCAAATGGCCTCCTTCAGTGCTGTATCATTCTATAATTCTATAACTTGGAACTTGCACCAAGTCCCATTCACCCAGCAACCCAACCCCGTATGCTTGTTCCCCTGCATTGGCTCCCAATCTGGCAACACCTCAATTTTAACATTTAGAAACATAGAAAATAGGTGCAGGAGTAGGCCATTCGGCCCTTCGAGCCTGCACCGCCATTCAATGAGTTCATGGCTGAACATGCAACTTCAGTACCCCCTTCCTGCTTTCTCACCATACCTGTGGAAGAACTTTAGTTCACGATATAGGAA
Organism: Pristiophorus japonicus; assembly: GCF_044704955.1. NCBI lineage: Eukaryota > Metazoa > Chordata > Chondrichthyes > Pristiophoridae > Pristiophorus > Pristiophorus japonicus. The sequence continues at coordinate 220,868,625 of NC_091986.1, read as the reverse complement.
GGGGTTAAATTTCTCTTTTCCTTTTAGTAAGTTTAATTCTGTGCTGAGACTGCAGAATCCTGCAAGGCCAGAAAATACTTGATGTCTCTTCTTTGTTAGAAAAGAACAGGTAACATGAAGGCTGTACATCTGGTATTTGTATATGTTAAGATACCCCCATTGCCTGGACAAACTGATTTCTCTGATATGCGAAAACAGATAAGAGGGGCTTTTAGTGATGATCCTGCTGACCCTCGAAAAGATTGAATAATGACGTGACAAGATACTGTTGGGCTGTGTAAACTGACCTTTGTGCCCTGTTTAGAATTGGTAATGTTCCTGAATAATGTAGTTGTCAATTGTAGAGATAGAATTCCGTTTTTTTCTGTATAAAGATGGAACAAGTTTTCTGTAGAATTCAGAGTTTTTGCCTTGGTACGGTCCAAGCAGGCTCTCCGAGATATATCTCGCATTTTAAAATAAATTCTCTCGAAGTGCAGTTCTGAACGTCTCCGCCTGAGTTAATTTAAGCTAAATATTTCCTCGACAGATTCTGGCGTAGTCGGCAGGATCTCTAAAAAACGAGATCCAAAAGAACTAAATTTAACTTTTAAAAAGAAAAGAGGAATTTTAAGGACCTTCCTAGCTGAAAGGAGGAAGGTGCCTAGGCCGTCCTAGCTGAAAGGGGGACGGGCCGCCGAGATCCCCTGGGGGGTGAGGCATAAGGTAGCTACCGCAAAGAAGCTAAAATAACAAAAAGGCAAAAGGAGACCCCGAGCTGAGCAGAAAAGAGAACACCGGTGAGCGCTTTGTAAATTATTGTATATTTTGTAGGATTGTCCTAACTCTCATTTCAGAAAAGATCGCGAGACGTTGCACCCGGAAGAATGGGAAACGGCTCTAGTCGAGCAGGGCGCTCGCGCCCAGCTCCTAGAAAAGGAAAGAAGGACGACCTCTCAACTGAAAGAATGAAAGTACATCCTAAGACTGAGAAAAGAATCAATGGAAGGGACCATATCAGATAATCCTCACAACAAGAACCGCCCTGAAACTGGAAAAACATCCAAATTGGATACACGCCACCCGATGTAAATACTACCTTCCAGACGAAACACAGCAAGAAGAAGAAATACCGAGCTAGGGCGGACACACCCCGAAAAGAACTGTACTCATCCCCTTTTGTTTCTACCGAGCCAGACTGGACTAAGAGCATAATACCCCGAAGTATCAAGCTAGATGTCAGAACTTGCCTGTATACCAATTTGGGTCTTTATCTTGTGGATCACTGTTACTATTGTACTAGTAAGCTATTATTTTAACGAATTGGTTCAGGAGCATTATAGAAGAAAACAAAGGGAGGAAGATGAGGAAGGACTCCTGGCAAAACTATCAGGGGACACTGGGTATGTTAATCCTTCTGGCAGTGGGAAGAGTTAAAACAGAAGAAAGGTTTATAAAAGAAGGTAAAATATGGAAAGGAGAAATAGCTGAGAGCCAAGAAACTAATGGCACGTTTTGTGACCCCGAAGAAGATTGTCATTTTAAAATAGAAAACAGAGGATGGGTAAAGTGCATGAACTGTACAAAAATACTACATGGGGGAACCTATATTAAACAGTGGACACATAATAAAAATAGGCATTCCCCCAGAGATCCGGGCCATTTAAAACGGATATTGACCACCTGCATATCGGTCGTAAGATCCCCAGGTATAGTAAATTTAACCATACAAATCCTATATCCGCTAAGGGAGAGGGATGGTTGCAACACGACCAGTGTTGAAGTCACACTGGACCGATCCTTGAGAAAAAAGCGAGACGTGCTGGGAACTGTATTAGGTGGGGTAGGAGTAGGAATGGGAGCCTTGAACACAATAGATATAGAAACCCTGCAAAACAAAATCCAGGTTGTAGGAGGACTAATAGGAGAGAGTATAGAGTTGAGAAACGCGTGGGATGAAGGGCTACAGCAACTACAGGTATCTGGCTACATAACAGACAAAATGACATGGAGGCAAAGTAAAGAAATAGAAAAGGAAATAAAAAACCTGATGAGGGAACAGAAAGGGGTAAATTGGTACACCAGCTGCATGTTTAAGGAGACTATCAGACAGTTATTGAGAGCCGAGTTAGAAAGGAAAATACTATCTTTCCACGCTGAGACCTGGGAAAGGTTACTGGGAATCAAGCAACGAAATAAGTTTCCAGATCTTGCCCTCAAACCTCAAGAAAAATACACTAGCTGTGATATAGACGGATGTAATATCACAATGGAAATAATAAGTATGACTAAGAAGGAAATTTGGTGTCAGTATCAAGTAATACCCCAATTATTCGGACAGAACTTTTGGTATCCAAAATTTAAAGGGGACTGGGTCGATGAAAGGAATCTAACACATCATGACAGGGGATGTGTTAAATGGCCATTCGGGATGGTTTGTCCTTACCGAACCGCCATCCACGAACCATGTTCTTTACAGCACTCGACAGGAATATGCAAGTGGGAACTAAAACAAGCCAATGACACAGAGGTCTAAGAGATAGGCCAAAACGAAGTTTGCCTAACAGGAAATAAACCCGTCTACTTAGACGGGATTTTATATATACCTCCTATTAATACTTGTGTGAAAGGAGTTTACACTCTATATAACCCAGAAGAAAAAAGAACTTATACTTTTGGGCAATGGAAAAATGTGGAGAAGTATTTAACGGTGCACAGAATTGAACCATTACCCCCTACAATTAATTTAACCCGACTGCATAATTTAATACAAAATGACAAAGAAATAGAAAAGGCATTGTCCAAGCGGGGCAGAGATATTCACCAATTTGAGATAGAAATGAGTTTTAAAAAGGGACAATTAGTACGAATAGCAAACACAGTTACCTCTATAACAGCGCATCACTGGTGGGACATATTCCTAGGCTGGTCCCCCAGGGCAACAGCAGTATTAAAACTGGCAATACACCCGATAGTAGTACTTGGTGTAATTTTGCTGATTCTGCTGCTAATTGTCTGTGGAATGGGGCTGAAAGTAAGATCCCTGTTAGGACAAGTAATGAAACTAGTAGAAAAAATAGAGCAGAAAAATGTGATCGTGAAAGGAAGGTTAAACAGAATAGAGGGACAGTTAGATGACTATAATGAAAAAGAATGTTTAGAGATGAGACCTTACCCCGAGAGGTATGAGCCTCCCTTTTCTATCTAAGAAGGAAAGCATGTTGATCATTAAAGATAAAAGATCAACAAGGAGGGAGTTGTGGAAGAACTTTAGTTCACGATATAGGAAGGGGTTAAATTTCTCTTTTCCTTTTAGTAAGTTTAATTCTGTGCTGAGACTGCAGAATCCTGCAAGGCCAGAAAATACTTGATGTCTCTTCTTTGTTAGAAAAGAACAGGTAACATGAAGGCTGTACATCTGGTATTTGTATATGTTAAGATACCCCCATTGCCTGGACAAACTGATTTCTCTGATATGCGAAAACAGATAAGAGGGGCTTTTAGTGATGATCCTGCTGACCCTCGAAAAGATTGAATAATGACGTGACAAGATACTGTTGGGCTGTGTAAACTGACCTTTGTGCCCTGTTTAGAATTGGTAATGTTCCTGAATAATGTAGTTGTCAATTGTAGAGATAGAATTCCGTTTTTTTCTGTATAAAGATGGAACAAGTTTTCTGTAGAATTCAGAGTTTTTGCCTTGGTACGGTCCAAGCAGGCTCTCCGAGATATATCTCGCATTTTAAAATAAATTCTCTCGAAGTGCAGTTCTGAACGTCTCCGCCTGAGTTAATTTAAGCTAAATATTTCCTCGACAATACCCCTTGATCCCCCTAGTAGTAAGGACTACATCGAACTCCCTCTTGAATATATTTAGTGAATTGGCATCAACAACTTTCTGTGGTAGAGAATTCCACAGGTTCACCACTCTCTGGGTGAAGAAGTTTCTCCTCATCTCGGTCCTAAATGGCTTACCCCTTATCCTTAGACTGTGACCCCTGGTTCTGGGCTTCCCCAACATTGGGAACATTCTTCCTGCATCTAACCTGTCTTAAACCCGTCAGAATTTTAAACGTTTCTATGAGGTCCCCTCTCATTCTTCTGAACTCCAGTAAATACAAGCCCAGTTGATCCAGTCTTTCTTGATATGTCAGTCCCGCCATCCCGGGAATCAGTCTGGTGAACCTTCGCTGCACTCCCTCAATAGCAAGAATGTCCTTCCTCAAGTTAGGAGACCAAAACTGTACACAATACTCCAGGTGTGGCCTCACCAAGGCCCTGTACAACTGTAGTAACACCTCCCAGCCCCTGTACTCAAATCCCCTCGCTATGAAGGCCAACATGCCATTTGCTTTCTTAACCGCCTGCTGTACCTGCATGCCAGCCTTCAATGACTGATGTATCATGACATCCAGGTCTCATTGCACCTCCCCTTTTCCTAATCTGCCACCACTCAGATAATATTCTGCCTTCGTGTTTTTGCCACCAAAGTGGATAACCTCACATTTATCCACATTATACTGCATCTGCCATGCATTTGCCCACTCACCTACCCTGTCCATGTCACCCTGCAGCCTCTTAGCATCCTCCTCACAGCTCACACTGCCACCCAGCTTAGTGTCATCTGCAAACTTGGAGATATTACACTCAATTCCTTCAACTAAATCATTAATGTATATTGTAAATAGCTGGGGTCCCAGCACTGAGCCCTGCGGCACCCCACTAGTCACTGCCTGCCATTCTGAAAAGGACTAGTTTATCCCGACTCTCTGCTTCCTGTCTGCCAACCAGTTCTCTATCTACGTCCGTACATTACCCCCAATACCATGTGCTTTAATTTTGCACACTAATCTCTTGTGTGACCCTTGTCAAAAGCCTTTTGTAAGTCCAAATACACCACATCCACTGGTTCTCACTTGTCCACTCTATTAGTTACATCCTCAAAAAATTCTGGAAGATTTGTCAAGGATGATTTCCCCTTCATAAATCCATGCTGACTTGGACCGATCCTGTCACTGCTTTCCAAATGCGCTGCTATTTCATCCTTAATAACTGATTCCAACATTTTCCCCACTACTGATGTCAGGCTAACTGGTCTATAATTACCCGTTTTCTCTCTCCCTCCTTTTTTAAATAGTTGTGTTACATTAGCTACCCTCCAGTCCATAGGAACTTCTTCTGTATTAAATGAACATTAATGGTCCCGCCATTGTCTAGTGTGTCATTTGGTATTGAACTCAAGAACCGTCGCAGGCAACTACTAGTCACACCACTAGCGAAATTGCCGTTCAAGCAACAGTGACGACCCAGATGGGACGATTCTGAGTTAAAACTATAGGAAAGACATGGGAGAAATGGCAGAAAAAGGGGGAATCTCCCAGTCACGGGAAGAGCAGTTTAACCAGTTCAGGTGATGGCTTGAGACAATGAGCTCACCCGGATTTCCCGGAGGAGACTCATTCTTCGACAAAACTAAAAAAGAAAAGAAGAGGGAGTCTAAAAGTGTCTTACTGGCAGCATGTTATGCAGAATTACTTAAGCCGAGAGACCTCAACAAAACTTTACAAAACCAACGTGAGCTCGAAAAATCAGGATGTCAGACAGATTTAGGAAAATTGACAAAGTTAAGAAATTGAGGCTCAAATTAGCGGAGCAAGCCAATCAAATTGAGACGCTCCAAAACGATTTTAAAAACTCCATACGTTGCATCTGGCCTCTTGTATGACTATGGCAAATAATAGCAAGCAAAATGAAGAGAAAATGAGGCAAAAGTGCACAGAGGCTCAAAACCAAGTAGATGATTTGGAAAACAAATGTCGCAAATTAGCACCCGGCCTTAGATTCCTTCAAGCGACTCACATAACCGATGGGGAAAGCAGAGCAGACCATAGTCAGTGCAAGAAAACTATCAAAGAATTAGAAAGCCAATTGATCGTGCAAAAGGGTGTTATGCAGCTTTTGGGGAAGACGACCCTCAAGTGCTCCAACAAAATAGGGAGGACCAGGGAGGGGCATGTAAATGTGACCCCTGCGACAGTGATTATAGCTCAGATATGGACCGCTGGGAGTATTGTCCACCCCCACAGGCACCTGGCCATGACCACCCCCATACCCAGGGCCCCCGAGGAGCGATCCTATTCCCATGCACCCCGTAATTATTACCCGTACTCCTGGAGCAGATGCCAATGCACCGTCCACATATGTAATCCCCTTCTCCAGAACCCAGTTGAAGGATTTAGCTGAGGAAGTGACCCCGTTCGACAGGAAGAACTACCACTTATGGAGAGCAGCTGTAGACCAGACTGCAGTAATGGGTTTAGATGACGTGGAGACGGTTAAATTTATACCCCTATGTATGGGGCCCATTATTTTCGGAGCTGTTCCCCGAGAACAACAGTGAGGTGCAGGCACCCTAACTGACATGTGGGTAGCCGTGGAGACAGCCGCTGGAGTGGACAGTAAAAACCCAGTAGACGAAATGGCCCAATTTAAACAGGGGGACCAGGAACCCCCTGTCGCCTCTGCAGGAAGAATGTGGGTTGTATTTAAAACCGTCTTTGGGGCAGGTTTAGATCGACCAACCTTGACAGACGCCCTAAGTTCACAGTTGCAGAAAACCTTATGTTCCCACACCAATGCTCATGGTAAAGCATCGGCAAAGCATTTTGAATCCTCCGGTGAGACCCACTCAGAAGCATGGGTCATTAGGTGCATGACTAGTGCATGGAGAGAGTTCCAGGAAAACCCCAAACCCACAGTACAAAAAGGACGAGTGCATCATATCAGACAGCCCCTGGACACGGGCACGATCAGGAACAATGGAAAGTGGAAGGACCAGGTAATCCCGGCCCTGATCCAAGGAATTCTTCTGGACCCTCACCGAGGGCCATGTTATAACCGTGGAAAAACTGGGCACTGGCAGAGTCAGTGTTGTAAGCCCAGGGCCACCCCCCGCTCTAATCAAAGGGGAAGAACGGGTAGAATGAATCCGTACCACGAACAAGATTATAACTATTGACGGGGTCCGACCTCAGAAGTCGTGTGTGAGGTAGAATATGATAGCCATAGACGCCCGACTGTTTTAGGTACTGTAGGAGGTCGCGATACCACATTTTTATGGGACACGGGAGGATCTAGAACCTGCCTCAGTAGTAAACACCAATTCACACACGATGAAATGAGTGACCAGAAAGTCTTTCTTAGTGACTTTACTGGCCATAACCTAATGGCAACTTTCACTAAGCCGTTAGAGATAGGATTGGGACACTATTTCTTTCAACATTCATGCTTAACCACTCCACCTGTCATGGGAGAGACAGATTGTTATGTATGCAACTATGTAATACTTGCCACCAGAGGGCGCGATTGTTGGAGTCCTGATGGTCACCTGCACGCACATGCAGGGCCAGTATAAAAGGTTGGCTGCCATGTTGTTTAGGCACTCTGGAGTTGTAATAAAGACTAAGGTCACACTAAGTTTAGCTCACCGTACTCAGCCTCATGGAGTTCTTCTATACACAATACAAATATTATAGGAATTGATTTTATGAGAATTTATAATTTAGCCTATGACCCGACCAATAGATGTAAATGGAAAATGTCAGACTTAATGTAGCAATACGAGATACCCACCGGAACGTATGATGCACGGGTGTGTTGCATGAAAACTTTCACATTTAACCCTTCAGAGATGACCCCCTCCCCCAAACTACAGGAAATTCTCATTCAGAATGTGCATGCTTTTGCTACCCATAAACATGAGTGCGGTAAAATGAATACTGAAGTCCTAGTTCCGGGACCGACCCGTCCCCTCAACGACAGTATGGGATCCCGGCAGCCGCCCAGGGTGATGTAGACAGTATTATACACAGTTTGTTAGAACAAGGAGTCCTACGACCCCTTGCGTCTGTTGACAATTCTCCTGTCTGGCCGGTACAAAAACCAGATTAAGTCGTGGCGAATGACTATAGATTATAGAGCCCTTAACAGGACGACCCTGCCATCCGCAGTAACCATGGCTACCGCGCCTGATGTCATTACCTAGTTATCCCCGGCTGCAAAGTTTTCTTCAGTATTGGACATTACGAATGGATTTTGGTCCATCCCCTTGGCGAAGGAATGGCAATACAAGTTTGCTTTCACCCACGGTGACCAACAGTATACCTGGACCCGAGTGCCTCAAGGCGCTCATAAAAGCCCTTCAATTTTCTCCAGCATCTTAACCCGCAGCTTTGAGGGTTTTTCGCAGCCCTTTGCCCTTGTGCTCTGTGTAGATTATATACTTTTACAAACAGACACAATGGAACAACACGCCAAGTTATTAGACGAGTTGCTGCGCGTCTGTTTCAATATTGAAATTAATTAACCCAACGAAAGCTCAGATAGGAAAGTACTCAGTGCAATACCTCGGAATGACCGTCACCCACGGCTTGCGAGAAGTGAACTTGCAAAGAAAGGAGGCGGCCTCAAGCCTCCCCGTCCTGACAGATGTACCCTCACTCCGTTCCTTCCTCGGTATCACTGGGTACTGCCGTGCCCACATAGAAGCCTACTCTCTAGTAGCAAAACCCCTGTACCAACTGCTCAAAGAGCGAATTCAGTGGTCGTGAGGTGACCCAGAACAGCACGCGTTCCAAGTACTTAAACAGGCCTCTTAACCGTCCCCTCCCTTCTTAAAGCTAACCCGTCCCTACCCTTTTATTTAGAAACAGCCGCCAACAACACAGGCCTCTTGGGGGTACGATTACAGCACCATCATAGCAAACTCCAACCCGTAGCTTACGCCTCATGCGTCTTAACACCAGTAGAAGCAACTTTCCAGCCCCGTGAGAAGAATCTTCTCAGTGTCTTTTCGGCGGTACATAAATTCTCCCCCATAATTGGACTTAGCCCCCTTATTATCTTAACACCATACACCCCCATCAAAATGCTGATGGACGGAAGTCTCAAGGAAGGCTCAGTCAGTTCCCAGCGAATTGCATGATGGACCCTCCTTCTCCAAGGACGGGACATCACAGTCCAGTACCAGCTCAAGACCACTAATCTAGCTCACAGCATGTTGTACCCCGGCGACCCACATCAGTGCGAGATTCTGACTTCAGGTATCTTAGATGGTCCCTTTCAGTCAGAGAGGGAGGGAGGAAGAGACAGCAGTGACGAAGTCAAATTTAAAACTCACGTTTACGTGGACGGCTCTTCCACAATTATAAACGGGCAGCAGTGCACAGGATTCTCAGTAATAAAAATGACCCCGGACGGCAATCAGGCTTTAGAACAGACGCTAATTAAATTAGAAGGCAGAAAAGGAGCTCAAATTGCAGAACTAAGCGCGATCGCCTACGTAGTCATGCATCCAGGAGACTACCAGACGCCTATCCAAGTTTATTCCGACAGCAGTTACACATGTAAAAGTCTGACTGACTTCCTGCCCATCTGGCAAGCTAGAGATTTTACTTCTGCAGTCGGAAAACCACTAGCTACAGCCCCACTTTTAAAATTGATTTTTGATACAGCCACCTCAAACCAAGGTCCATACGTCAACCAAAGTCAAAGCACACGCTAAGATTACCCCCTTCGGAAACCGAATGGCGCATGAACTAGCAAAAGAAGCGGTCTGTACAGGTTTCCGATGGGACCCCTTGGAAAACGTAAAAACCGCACCTATGGCACCAGTTGCTGTTACCCGCCCAATGCTGGACTTGGCAGCCAGTCAGGTTACAGACCCTGATCTTAAAAACATACAATTAGGAAACTCATGTCCCAAACCATACCTAGGATAAAATTTACAGCTCCACAACGGAGTAGTACTTAAAGACAGCAAATATGTAGTCCCGGTGTCAGAAAGGGGAGAATTGATTTACCAATGCCACGATATCAATAGGCATCTGTTGTGTATCTGTAAAGCATGCACTCCCATGTTCCGCCACCAGGGAGCGCATCCCCTGAAGTCCCAAGGGATCCCAGCATCCCTTGGGAGCACTGTATATAAGGCCTGTTCCTCACTCTGGAGTGTCTTAATAAAGACTGAGGTCTTAGTTACTTTAACCTCCCTGTGTGCAGTCTCATCTGTGTTAGGAACACAACTGGCGACGAGAATACGAATCCAACGCAAAGATACAGCAAACTGTGGGCATGCTGGAGAAGTTCTCGGAGGGTGAGGACTGGGAAGCCTATGTCCAGTACTTTGTAGCCAAAGACCTGGACGGAGAAAGAAGCGCTGCAAAAAGGAGAGCGGACCTCCTCACAGTCTGCAGGGCATCGACCTACAGCCTCATGAAGAACCTTCTGGCTCTTGTGAAACCCACAGATAAGTCGTATGAGGAGTTGTGTACACTGGTTCAGGAGCATCTTAACCCGAGGGAGAGCGTGCTGATGGCAAGGCATCGGCTCTACACGTGCCAGCGATCTGAAGGTCAGGAAGTGGCGAGCTACGTCGCCGAGCTAAGGCGACTTGCAGGACAATGTGAGTTTGATGGCTACCTGGAGCAAATGCTCAGAGACTTTTTTGTACTGGGCGTTGGCCACAAGACCATCCTATGAAAACTTCTGACTGCAGAGACACCGACCCTCAGTAAGGCCATTGCGATAGCACAGGTGTTTATGTCCACCAGTGATAACACCAAACAAATCTCTCAGCACACAAGTGCTAGCAATGTTCATAAATTAACTGGAACTGTGTTTGGGAGCAGAAATGTACAGGGCAGAAACCACGAGTCTGCAATTGCCAGCAGGCCTCAGGTGACCCAGATGACTCAGAGTCCGCAACAAAGGATGAATGCAAGGCAATTCACACCTTGTTGGTGTTGTGGAGGCTTCCATTCAGCCTATTCATGCCACTTCAAAGGGTATGTGGAATAACGGGGCACCTCCAATGAGCTTGCATATGATCTGCAAGCTCTGCAAAACCTGCTAACTGCCACGTGGCGGAGGAAGATCGGTCCATGGTGGATCAAAGCAATTTCGAACCTGAGAGAGAGGAGGCAGATGCTGAAGTACACGGGGTGCACACATTTTTGACGAAATGTCCACCTATAATGCTAAATGTAAAATTGAATAGCTCACCCGTAGCCATGGAACTGGACACTGGCGCTAGCCAATCCATCATGAGTAAAAAGATGTTTGAGAGACTGTGGTGCAATAATGCACTCAGACCAGCCCTGAGCCCCATCCACACGAAACTGAGAACGTACACCAAAGAGCTTATCACTGTCCTGGGCAGCGCCATGGTCAAGGTCACCTACGAGGGCACAGTGCATGAACTGTCACTCTGGATTGTCCCGGGCGGTGGCCCCACACTGCTTGGAAGGAGCTGGCTGGGCAAAATCCGCTGGAACTGGGATGACATCCGAGCGCTATCACATGTCGATGAGGCCTCATGTACCCAGGTTCTTAACAAATTTCCTTCCCTTTTTGAGCCTAGCATTGGAAACTTTTCCAGGGCGAAGGTGTGGATCCACTTGGTCCCAGAGGCAAGACCCATCCACCACAAGGCGCAAGCTGTACCCCACATGACGAGGGAGAGAGTGGAAATCGAGCTGGACAGTCTGCAACACGAGGGCATCATCTCCCCAGTGGAATTCAGTGAGTGGGCCAGCCCGATTGTTCCAGTACTCAAAAGTGATGGTACGGTCAGGATTTGCAGCGATTATAAAGTAACTATTAATCGTTTCACGCTACAGGACCAATACCCGCTACCTAAGGCAGACGACCTATTTGCGACGCTGGCAGGAGGCAAGACGTTCAGCAAGCTCGACCTGAATTTGGCCCACATGATGCAGGAGCTGGAGGAGTCTTCGAAGGGCCTCACCTGCATCAACATGCACAAGGGACTGTTCATCTACAACAGATGCCCGTTTGGAATTCGGTCGGCTGCAGCGATCTTCCAGAGAAACCTGGAGAGCCTATTCAAGTCAGTACCACGCACGGTGGTTTTTCAGGATGACATATTGGTCACGGGTCAGGACACTGTCGAGCACCTACAAAACCTGAAGGAGGTCCTCCTGCGACTGGATCACGTAGGGCTGCGGCTGAAGAGCTGCAGGAGGGGTCAAAACTAAAAATCATGGTTTAAAAACTAGTATTAAAACACTCTACCTAAATTCACGCAGCATTCGAAACAAAGTAAATGAGTTGACGGCACAAATCATTACAAATGGGTATGATTTGGTGGCCATTACAGAAACGCGGTTGCAGAGTGGCCAAGACTGGGAATTAAACATACAGGGGTATCTGACAATTCGGAAAGATAGATAAGAAGGGAAAGGAGGTGGGGTAGCTCAGATAATAAAGGATGATATCAGGGCAGTTGTGAGAGACGATATTGGCTCTAATGAACAAAATGTTGAATCATTATGGGTGGAGATTAGAAAGAGTAAGGGGAAAAAGTCACTGGTGGGTGTAGTTTATAGGCCCCCAAATAATAACTTCACGGTGGGGCAGACAATAATCAAGGGAATAATGGACGCATGTGAAAAAGGAATGGCAGTAATCATGGGGGATTTTAACCTACATATTGATTGGTCAAATCAAATCGCACGGGGTAGCTTTGAGGAGGAATTCATAGAATGCATACGGGATTGTTTCTTAGAACAGTATGTTACAGAACCTATAAAGGAGCAAGCTATCTTAGATCTGGTCCTGTGTAATGAGACAGGAATAATAAAAGATCTCCTAGTAAAAGATCCTCTCGGAATGAGTGATCACAGTATGGTTGAATTTGTAATACAGATTGAGGGTGAGGAAGTAGTGTCTCAAACGAGCGTAATATGCTTAAACAAAGGGGACTACAGTGGGATGAGGGCAGAGTTGGCTAAAGTAGACTAGGAACACAGACTAAATGGTGGCACAATTGAGGAACAGTGGAGGACTTTTAAGGAGCTCTTTCATAGTGCTCAACAAAAATATATTCCAGTGAAAAAGGGCGGTAAGAGAAGGGTTAACCAGCCGTGGATAACCAAGGAAATAAAGGAGAGTACCAAATTAAAAACCAATGCGTATAAGGTGGCCAAGGTTATTGGGAAACGAGAAGATTGGGAAAATTTTAAACGACAGCAAAGAATGACTAAGAAAGCAATAAAGAAAGGAAAGAAAGATTACGAAAGTAAACTTGCGCAAAACATAAAAACAGATAGTAAAAGCTTTTACCGATATATAAAACGGAAAAGAGTGACTAAAGTAAATGTTGGTCCCTTAGAAGATAGAAACATAGAAACATAGAAAATAGGTGCAGGAGCAGGCCATTCGGCCCTTCGAGCCTGCACCGCCATTCAATGAGTTCATGGCTGAACATGCAACTTCAGTACCCCATTCCTGCTTTCTCACCATACCCCTTCATCCCCTTAGTAGTAAGGACTACATCTAACTCTTTTTTGAATATATTTAGTGAATTGGCCTCAACAACTTTCTGTGGTAGAGAATTCCACAGGTTCACCACTCTCTGGGTGAAGAAGTTCTTCCTCATCTCGGTCCTAAATGGCTTACCCCTTATCCTTAGACTGTGACCCCTGGTTCTGGACTTCCCCAACATTGGGAACATTCTTCCTGCATCTAATCTGTCTAAACCCATCAGAATTTTAAATGTTTCTATGAGGTCCCCTCTCATTCTTCTGAACTCCAGTGAATACAAGCCCAGTTGATCCAGTCTTTCCTGATAGGTCAGTCCCACCATCCCGGGAATCAGTCTGGTGAACCTTCGCTGCACTCCCTCAATAGCAAGAATGTCCTTCCTCAGGTTAGGAGACCAAAACTGTACACAATACTCCAGGTGTGGCCTCACCAATGCCCTGTACAACTGAAGCAACACCTCCCTGCCCCTATACTCAAATCCCCTCGCTATGAAGGCCAACATGCCATTTGCTTTCTTAACCGCCTGCTGTACCTGCATGCCAACCTTCAATGACTGATGTACCAGGACACCCAGGTCTCGTTGCACCTCCCCTTTTCCAAATCTCTCACCATTCAGATAATAGTCTGTCTCTCTGTTTTTACCACCAAAGTGGATAACCTCACATTTATCCACATTATACTTCATCTGCCATGCATTTGCCCACTCACCTAACCTATCCAAGTCGCTCTGCAGCCTCATAGCATCCTCCTCGCAGCTCACACTGCCACCCAACTTAGTGTCATCCGCAAATTTGGAGATACTACATTTAATCCCCTCGTCTAAATCATTAATGTACAGTGTAAACAGCTGGGGCCCCAGCACAGAACCCTGCGGTACCCCACTAGTCACTGCCTGCCATTCTGAAAAGTGCCCATTTACTCCTACTCTTTGCTTCCTGTCTGACAACCAGTTCTCAATCCATGTCAGCACACTACCCCCAATCCCATGTGCTTTAACTTTGCACATTAATCTCTTGTGAGGGACCTTGTCGAAAGCCTTCTGAAAGTCCAAATATACCACATCAACTGGTTCTCCCTTGTCCACTCTACTGGAAACATCCTCAAAAAATTCCAGAAGATTTGTCAAGCATGATTTCCCTTTCACAAATCCATGCTGACTTGGACCTATCATGTCACCTCTTTCCAAATGCACTGCTATGACATCCTTAATAATTGATTCCATCATCTTACCCACTACCGATGTCCGGCTGACCAGTCTATAATTCCCTGTTTTCTCTCTCCCTCCTTTTTTAAAAAGTGGGGTTACATTGGCTACCCTCCACTCGATAGGAACTGATCCAGAATCAATGGAATGTTGGAAAATGACTGTCAATGCATCCGCTATTTCCAAGGCCACCTCCTTAAGTACTCTGGGATGCAGTCCATCAGGCCCTGGGGATTTATCGGCCTTCAATCCCATCAATTTCCCCAACACAATTTCCCGACTAATAAGGATTTCCCTCAGTTCCTCCTCCTTACTAGACCCTCTGACCCCTCTTATATCCGGAAGGTTGTTAGTGTCCTCCTTAGTGAATACCGAACCAAAGTACTTGTTCAATTGGTCTGCCATTTCTTTGTTCCCCGTTATGACTTCCCCTGATTCTGACTGCAGGGGACCTACGTTTGTCTTTACTAACCTTTTTCTCTTTACATATCTATAGAAACTTTTGCAATCCGTCTTAATGTTCCCTGCAAGCTTTTTCTCGTACTCCATTTTCCCTGCCCTAATCAAACCCTTTGTCCTCCTCTGCTGAGTTCTAAATTTCTCCCAGTCTCCGGGTTCACTGCTATTTCTGGCCAATTTGTATGCCACTTCCTTGGCTTTAATACTATCCCTGATTTCCCTTGATAGCCACGGTTGAGCCACCTTCCCTTTTTTATTTTTACGCCAGACAGGAATGTACAATTGTTGTACTTCATCCATGCGGTCTCTAAATGTCTGCCATTGCCCATCCACAGTCAACCTCTTCAGTATCATTCGCCAATCAATCCTAGCTAATTCACGCCTCATACCTTCAAAGTTACCCTTCTTTAAGTTCTGGACCATGGTCTCTGAATTAACTGTTTCATTCTCCATCCTAATGCAGAATTCCATCATATTATGGTCACTCTTCCCCAAGGGGCCTCGCAAACGGTATTGCTAATTAATCCTCTCTCACTACACAACACCCAGTCTATGATGGCCTCCCCTCTAGTTGGTTCCTCGACATATTGGGCTAGAAAACCATCCCTTATGCACTCCAGGAAATCCTCCTCCACCGTATTGCTTCCAGTTTGGTTAGCCCAATCTATGTGCATATTAAAGTCACCCATTATAACTGCTGCACCCTTATTGCATGCACCCCTAATTTCCTGTTTGATGCCCTCCCCAACATTACTACTACTGTTTGGAGGTCTGTACACAACTCCCACTAACGTTTTTTGCCCTTTGGTGTTCTGCAGTTCTACCCAAATAGATTCCACATCATCCAAGCTAATGTCCATTCTAACTATTGCATTAATCTCTTCTTTAACCAGCAATGCTACCCCACCTCCTTTTCCTTTTATTCTATCCTTCCTGAATGTTGAATACCCCTGGATGTTGAGTTCCCAGCCCTGATCATCCTGGAGCCACGTCTCCGTAATCACAATCACATCATATTTGTTAACATCTATTTGCACAGTTAATTCATCCACCTTATTATGGATACTCCTTGCATTAAGACACAAAGCCTTCAGGCTTGTTTTTTTTAACACCCTTTGTCCTTTTAGAATTTTGCTGTACAGTGGCCCTTTTTCTTTTTTGTCTTGGGTTTCTCTGCCCTCCACTTTTCCTCATCTCCATTCTGTCTTTTGCTTTTGTCTCCTTTTTGTTTCCCTCTGTCTCCCTGCATTGATTCCCATCCCCCTGCCATATTAGTTTAACTCCTCCCCAACAGCACTAGCAAACACTCCCCCTCGGACATTGGTTCCGGTCCTGCCCAGGTGCAGACCGTCCGCTTTGTACTGGTTCCACCTCCCCCAGGAATTTGAATCCCTCCCTGCTGCACCACAGATGAGAAGGGGGATTTAATAATGGGAAATGTGGAAATGGCTGAGACCGTAAACAATTATTTTACTTTGGTCTTCACAGTGGAATATACAAAAATCATGCCAAAAATTGCTGGTCACGGGAATGTGGGAAGGGAGGACCTTGAGACAATCACTATCACTAGGGGTTAGTGCTGGACAGGCTAATGAGACTCAAGGTAGACAAGTCCCCTGGTCCTGATGAAATGCATCCCAGGGTATTAAAAGAGATGGCGGAAGTTATAGCAGATGCATTCGTTATAATCTACCAAAATTCTCTGGACTCTGGGGAGGTACCAGCGGATTGGAAAGCAGCTAATCTAACGCCTCTGTTTAAAAAAGGGAGCAGACAAAAGGCAGGTAACTATAGGCCAGTTAGTTTAACATCTGTAGTGGGGAAAATGCATGAAGCTATCATTAAGGAAGAAATAGCGGGACATCTAGATAGGAATAGTGCAATCAAGCAGACGCAACATGGATTCATGAAGGGGAAATCATGTTTAACTAATTTACTGGAATTCTTTGAGAATATAACGAGCAACATGGATAGAGGTGTACCGATGGATGTGGTGTATTTAGATTTCCAAAAGGCATTCGATAAGGTGCCACACAAAAGGTTACTGCAGAAGATAAAAATACGCGGAGGAAATGTATTAGCATGGATAGAGAATTGGCTGGCGAACAGAAAGCAGAGAGTCGGGATAAATGGGTCCTTTTCGGGTTGGAAATCGGTGGTTAGTGGTGTGCCACAAGGATCGGTGCTGGGACCACAACTGTTTACAATATACATAGATGACCTGGAAGAGGGGACAGAGCGTAGTGTAACAAAATTTGCAGATGACACAAAGATTAGTGGGAAAGCGGGTTGTGTAGAGGACACAGAGAGGCTGCAAAGAGATTTAGATAGGTTAAGCGAATGGGCTAAGGTTTGGCAGATGGAATACAATGTCGGAAAATGTGAGGTCATCCACCTTGGGGAAAAAAAAACAGTAAAAGGGAATATTATTTGAATGGGGAGAAATTACAACATGCTGCAGTGCAGCGGGACCTGGGGGTCCTTGTGCATGAATCCCAAAAAGTTAGTTTGCAGGTGCAGCAGGTAATCAGGAAGGCGAATAAAATGTTGGCCTTCATTGCGAGAGGGATGGAGTACAAAAGCAGGGAGGTCCTGCTGCAACTGTATAGGGTATTGGTGAGGCCGCACCTGGAGTACTGCGTGCAGTTTTGGTCACCTTACTTAAGGAAGGATATACTAGCTTTGGAGGGGGTACAGAGACGATTCACTAGGCTGATTCCGGAGATGAGGGGGTTACCTTATGATGATAGATTGAGTAGACTGGGTCTTTACTCGTTGGAGTGCAGAAGGATGAGGGGTGATCTTATAGAAACATTTAAAATAATGAAAGGGATAGACAGGATAGAGGCAGATAGGTTGTTTCCACTGGTCGGGGAGACTAGAACTAGGGGGCACAGCCTCAAAATACGGGGGAGCCAATTTAAAACCGAGTTGAGAAGGAATTTCTTCTCCCAGAGGGTTGTGAATTTGTGGAATTCTCTGCCCAAGGAAGCAGTTGAGGCTAGCTCATTGAATGTATTCAAATCACAGATAGATAGATTTTTAACCAATAAGGGAATTAAGGGTTATGGGGAGTGGGCGGGTAAGTGGAGCTGAGTCCACGGCCAGATCAGCCATGATCTTGTTGAACAGCGGAGCAGGCTCGAGGGGCTAGATGGCCTACTCCTGTTCCATGTTCTTATGAGATTGATATGTGTCTTCATGGCAACAGAAGTGGAGTTTTGGGGGAAGAAAGATCGCGGCGGATGGCATTCGGCCCACAGACGCCAGGAGAAGGAAGCGAGAACGACGGTTCCCAGAGAGAGAAAGGAACACAGTCGTGTGGACTAGAAACCATCCCATACCTTTGCCTGGCTCTGCCCCGGGTTCGAGGAGATTGTGAAGACCTACACCGTAAGGAGAGCAACTGATACTGTGTTTATTATCCTACAGGGTGGAATCAGAACATTTTCGGGACCTATCTAACGAATGGAGTAATCAGCTGAAATATGGACTAAGGATTTTGTGTTGTGTGTTTGTTTATTACTGTAATTTGCATTGTAATATATAATTGTGTAAGTGGGTGTCAGGAGTCAGAGGGAGGAGACAGAGAACTCCTTATGAGATAGTAGAAGTAGTAACGAGAGGTTAACCATGGAGAGACTAATTTTGGTAATCATCCTCACCGTGGCAGCAAAGACCCAAGGTAACACTTATAGTCCTCTGGTACAGGTACTTTATTATGCTAACTGTACTAATGCGGCAAGCAGTTGGGAGGCCCCAACTAACGGGAATAATGTATGTGCCTGTAATGGTACAGCAAAAATGTGCCACGAGACCAGCCTGGATGGTAACCTAACCACGGTATGCATTAGGTGCAACCATGTGACCAGCCAACGTCACTCCATTTGGCAGGCCACAGTTAGTAGCCCTTTGGCAGGCCAAGAATGGTACCACACGGTCTCCTCGGCAGGGCTTAATTGTACTCTGACCGGAAGGGAAATATGTTGTTATATTAACAAAGGTAATGGTCAATTATAGTTGTTTATGGGATGTAGTAGTAATGCCTCTGTACTCAACATAACCAGCAATCCCCGGACCAACACAAAGCCCAACTTTTCATGCGAAAATCAGGGTAAAATAATAGCGCGTCGGGAACAATCTCCCACCACAACCACGATAGCCCCGACCACCATTGGGATCCCATCGACCCCACCCACCCCCTCACTACCGAGACTCCCTATAAGTGGGAATGTCCATGTTTTGAACCAGGACCAAAGGGAGGTGTTGTGTTACGAGAAACTAATCAGGTTGTGTATGACAATGTACAGTATAAGTTGAGACCTGTTGTACTTAACATAAGTAATATTCAGTTACCCAACTGGTGCCCGTACAATTTAAAGGAAATTGTATCAGGACCTGACTTCACTACTATTGAGACAACAAATAGGACCGAATAAGACAGAAAGTAAGAGTAGGTGGAAAAGAAGCATTGCAAATGACATAGTTACAGCGTACGGGCCAGGAATGGCCACAGTCAATACCTTAAATATCTGAACGCTAAGATAAAGGGATTGACCGGACAAATAAAGCAGGTTTTAAATAGTTTAAATAATAATCAGAGACAGGTAGCGGAGGCAGGATGCTGGAGAGAAGAATGGTCACCGTTGTGGAAAGCCACGCTCAGAGTATCAACCGGTTAATCAATACGGTCAAGACAGCAGAGAACCAAACTCAGGCGCAAGTTTTGTGTAGTATTTATGGAAACTGGATGATTGAACAATTACGGGAAAACCTGCAGGAAGGCAATGAGGGTAAAGTCCCCACCTGGATCAACAATCTCAGAGTCTGACCTCGAACAAGGAAGACCATCTCTCGATGGATGCCAGCTGCAAAAACACTGCAAGGTGTGGTTCAACGAGGAATGCACCGGACCAAGAGGATCGCCAGCAATTGGAATAATATTGGGGATACCAGTATTCAATAACCAGACTGGTATAACTGTTTGACGTAAGGAATGTCGGAACCACACAAGGCGGAGTATGGATAGGCCTGACCAATATGAAACCATATGCGGTAAATCTACCTACCGGAATGACTGGGACCAGTCTGCACCAATGCAGCCGAGATACCCGGACTGTGCTCTGCCCATAGAAGATCTATCCTACCAACGAGGCCCAGTGTGGTTTCAAGAACAGCGCCGCCAAGAACTGTACTCTGACCATGTTGAATGTGAAGGCCCAAACATTCGACAGGAGTGCCTATTTGAGAAATGGGACTTATTGTTTCACCGCCATCGAAAGGACCTACCATTACGGAACACAAATTTGCCCGACACCCAAACCAAGCCTCTGCACTCACCCGTTGATATCTATGAGAATTGGAAACAAATAAATTATTAATATCGAAAGAAGAGGACGTCAATATCACGGTACAAGAAACCTTGAAAACCCAGCTGGAAACTTATTTCGGCAGAAGTGACATCAACATCCAGTTACAAAAGGAGCACCTAACGGAAATCAGACATACATTAGATTTGGTCTACAGAATTTACGAAAAGGTGGAAATAAATACCAGCGGCATTGAAGCCAAAATCACCCGAATTAAGATCGACACATGGTGGGACAAGATTTTGAATTGGGGAGAGAATGTGAATATCCATCCCTGGATCAGACTTTTCTCTCATCTTACAGTCATCTTGATAGTAATAATCTTCCTAGCATTGATAATAATGGTAGCATGTGAGAGAAAGATTGGAGTTACAGCTGGAATATGTACAAGTAGGGACAGCGTTACAAAATAGACAAAGAGGACCCCGTATCGAAGCCGAAACGCTGTGATCAAATCATTAATATATATATCTATATAAATATAAAATGACTGATCAAAGGGAGGAATGTGGAAGTATAGGCCATAAGGTAACAGGAAGTTAATATGACGGACAGTGAAAAGTCGATGTAATGTGCTAGCCTAGTGGAGTTTTATCAACCCTATTATGCACTGTCAATTTCAGCAGGAAAGAAGCTAGTCACCCCAATTGTGTTACAATATGCAGCCAAAACTAGGGAATCGGCCAGACATTGGCAAAACAATGGTCTTTGGATTTAGCTGATCACCTTAGACTTACTGACATGATCACCTTAGCCTTACTGACGCCAACTCGACAGGTTAGGGGAACAGGAATATTGCGTGAGGAGGTGGGTATAAAGATTGACAGGTTCGGACAGTCCATAGCGAGAACCTAGGAGCAACACTTGGCGGAAGTAGTTGCCAGGGAAGAGACTATTGACGGAACAGTGTTAGGACGGACTGATCATCCGCGGGCCTATTGGGTAACTATAAAGTATAAGTGGCGAGTCTTGTACTTCTTCTGTATTAAACGAACATTAACGGTACCGCCATTGTCTAATATGTCATTTGGTATTTAACTCTAGTAGTTGCCTGCAACGGTTCTTGTCACACCGCTAGCGAAATTGCCGTTCAAGCAACAAGTAGATTGTTTATTAATCCTGTCTCATTACATAGGATCAGATCTAAGATAGCCTGTCCCCTGGTTGGTTCCATTACATATTGCTGAAGGAACCCGTCCCTTATGCACTCTCTGAACTCCTCCTCAAGGCTACCCTGACCAATTTGATTTGTCCAATCAATATGGAGGTTAAAATCACCCATGATTATTGCTGTTCCCTTTTTACAAGCCCCCACTATTTCCTGGATTATGCTCCGACCAACAGAGTTGCTACTGTTAGGGGTCCTGTAGACTACGCCCTGCAGTGACTTTTTTCCCCTTATTATTCCTTATCTCCTTCCAAACTGTTTCAACATCCTGATCATTTGAGCCAATATCGTTTCTTACTATTGCAGTAATTCCATCCTTTATCAATAGAGCTACCCCACTACTTTTCCTTTCTGTCTGTCCTTCCGGATTATAGTACCCTGAATATTGAATTCCCAGACCTGGTCACCTTGCAACCACGTCTCTGTAACGACTATCAGATCATACCCATTTGTCTCAATTTGTGCCGTCAACTCATCTATTTTGTTACAAATGCTACGTGCATTTAGACAAAGTGCCTTTAAGTTTGTTTTTTTACCTTTTTGTCCTGCTTGTTTCCTCTCTCCTTCAAACTCACTTTCTTTATTTTTGCTTTCTAATTCCAGCTTTACTCCTCTCCCTACTGAATCTATTCTGTTCCCATCCCCCTGCCAAGCTAGTTTAAACCCTCCCCAACAGCACTAGCAAAGCCCCCTCCGAAGATATTGGTCCCTGCTCTGTTGAGGTGCAACCCGTCCGGCTTGTACCGGTCCCACCTCCCCCAGAAACAGTCCCAATGCCTCAGGAAACTAAAGCCCTCCCTCCAGCACCATCTCTCCAGCCAGGTATTCATCTGCTCTGTCCTCCTATTTCTGTACTCACTAACTCGTGGCACCGGGAGTAATAGGAGATTACTATCTTTGAGGTCCTTTTTAATCTCTCTCCTAGCTCCCTAAACTCTGCCTGCAGGACCTCATCCCTCTTCCTACCTACGTCATTGGTACCGATGTGGACCACGGCCTCTGGCTGTTTACCCTCTCCCCCCAGAATGCCCTGCAGCTGCTCAGTGACATCCTTGGCCCTGGCACCAGGGAGGTAACATACCATCCTGGAGTCACGTCTGCTGCTGCAGAAACGCCTGTCTGCTTCCCTGACTATTAAATCCTCTACCACTATAGTTCTTCCATTCTTCTTCTTCCTCCCCCCCCCCACCCCCGTGCAGCTGAGCCCCCCGTGGTACCGTGGACTTGGCTCTGGCTGCACTCCCCAGAGCCACCATCGCCCCCACCGGTACCCAGAACAGAGTACCTGTTGGAGAGTGAGATGAACTCAGTGGACTGCCTATTCCTCTTCTTCTGTCCGGTGATCACCCACTCCCTATCTGCCTGCACACTCTTAAGCTGTGGGGTGACCGCCTCTAGCAACGGGCTCTCTCGAGTTGGTGCAGCCGGAGACACCTCCCGCACACGTGGTCACCCCGGCAGGTCACCCGGGACTTCCCATATGTCCTAGGATGTGCAGTCCACGGGACTGAGCTGCCCTGCCATCCCTCTAGTTACACTCGCAGCTATCGAGTAGAACTAAACTCTAAACCTTAGCACAACACACCCAGCCACTAGTCAGCAAACAGCCGATTTAATTAACTGGCTCTCCTTAGATAATAAAGGTCACATATTTACTGGAAGATCCTACTTACAACAATGCCAAAGGTTTCCTACTGAAAAGAAAAGAAAAATATTCACCAGTTCACCAGCCAATCACTTACCCGCTTGGCTGTGACGTCACACTTCGATTTTGATTTAAAAAAAAAACTTTGTCACTGCACCAGCTGGCTTCTGTGGCTCCTCCGACTGCTGAGGGCCTTTTTATAGGCCTCGACCTCCTGTTCCCGCTCCTGGTCTTATACGATGAGGTGTGGCCTCACCAATACCCTGCATAACTGTAGCAAGACTTCTCTGCTTTTATGGGCAGATCAGACTCGGACATACGTTTTTCGGGCTCAACCATGTTGTGTTTAATAAGATTAACGCCACCACTCAAACAGTGCAAAACAGTACAACCCTGGCTTAGCCAATAAGCCCTGCCGTGCCAAGTTACCACAGCTTAATAAAAGAACCCTCCCGTGAAATAAACTCACGCAGGACACCTCCTTGGGTTAGGTTGGGACTTACAATCACCCCCTCACACAGCTAAGTGGTCTTGCGGATGTGTAGGCCCGGACAATATGCCCACCCTGATTGCCCGTTGTCTTGCTTGCAGCTTCTTCCTGTACGTCTCGCTCCTGGTTCCGTACTGCCGACGCAGCATCCAAGATCCAGTTTGAGTCGAGGTCCATTGGTGAGGGTTGGAAGAGCAACTCTCAGCTTCTGGCGGTGTTTCGTTGAAATGGAGAGAGCTTCGAACTTGAGCTTGAACTTCAGCTTGCCAGAGTTCCGCTTGAGCTTTTTCCTGAGCTTGTTACAAAAACAGCTCCTTCTATCCTCAAAACCCATCATCTTTCCTCCCTCCAATACTGGCCGATGGATTGACTCAGGTGATCGGTTTGGACTCTTCCCTCCCCCGTGGCCTGGAATGGCTCGTAGCTTTTGAAATCTTTGTGAAAAATTATATTTCATTTCCCTGCTCCCAGGCCTTGCAGCTGGAGAGACAATGGGTGCTGATTACTGGATGTCTGTCGTTTCCCGAGTTGATGGCTCCCTTTAGCAGGTAATGGACAACGTGGACCACTTTCCATAACTCGGGAGCCTATTATCAGCAAGATCGATGACGAGATTCAATACCGCCTCCAGTGGGCCAGTGCAGCCTTTGGCTGCCTGAGGAAAAGAGTGTTCGAAGATCAGGCCCTCAAATCTGCCACCAAGCTCATGGTCTACAGGAATGTAGTGATACCCGCCCTCCTGTATGGCTCAGAGACATGGACCATGTAGAGTAGACACCTCAAATCGCTGGAGAAATACCACCAACGATGTCTCCGCAAGATCTTGCAATTGCCCTGGGAGGACAGACGCACCAACATTAGCGTCCTTAATCAAGCCAACATCCCCAGCATCGAAGCACTGACCACACTCGACCAGCTTTGTTGGGTGGGCTACACTGTTCGCATACCGGACACAAGACTCCCAAAGCAAGCGCTCTACTCGGAACTCCTACACGGCAAGCGAGCCCCAGGTGGGCAGAGGAAACGTTTCAAGGACATCCTCAAAGCCTCCTTGATAAAATGTAACAGCTGGGAGTCCCTGGCCAAAGACCGCTCTAAGTGGAGGAAGTGCATCCGGGAGGGCGCTGAGCACCTCGAGTCTCGTCGCCGAGATCATGCAGAAATCAAGCGCGGGCAGCGGAAAGAGCGTGCGGCAAACCAGACTCCCCATCCACCCTTTCCCACCTGTGACAGAGACTGTAATTCCTGTATTGGACTGTTCAGTCACCAGAGAACTCACTTTTAGAATGGAAGCAAGTCTTCCTCGATTTCGAGGGACTGCCTATGATGATGAATGGGTTTCGATCTCAAACCGATCTTGCTTAACTTATCTCCTGGAAGACAATGGCCCAGCCATTTACTGCCTTGCACCAGTTTGGGTTGGGACTGAGTCGTGACTGTGCTTTAATAATGCGAAGGTATAGTGTCCGAGTTACCTCTCGGGATATTGTTCCCAGTAATCACGTTAGATGGTGATGACATCAATCGGCCTGGGTTCCCTTGCACCTAGCCTATCAGTGTGAAATGTCCGTTTGCATATGAATGCACCTTAGTGCCACCCCCCACATGCTTGCCAAACAGTACACTTCTTCCTTAGAGGTTTTGGATTTGAGAATTCAAAGTATTGTTCATAAAAATGGCCAGAAAGCTGGTGCAACATGGCCAACACAGATGTGGAGGAAGGAAGCCCTACCCTTAAAGAGTTTACAGACCTCAGTTCTCCTTCCTCCAGTTCAGTGATGAGCAATGCCTGCGAAGGCTATGATTTCGGAAAAGTACAGAGGGAGCTCTGCAGTGTCCTACGAGAGGATCTGCAGCCTCAAACATGCCTCAGGACCGCCCTCACTGTGGAGACCAAGGTCACCATCGCCGTGAATTTTTATGCCACGGGGTCTTTCCAGTCTGCCACTGCAGACACTTGCAATATCTCACGATTCTCGGCACATCGGTGCATCCGGCAGGTCACAGATACACTGTACAGGAGAAGGGTCCAGTACATCTCCTTCCCGATGATGAGGGACAAACAGGTGGAGTGGCAGGCCGGATTTGCCCGAATGGCAGGTTTCCCGAGGGTGCAGGGTGCCATAGACTGGGCTGAGAGCACCACATCATCACCCCGGGATCTGTGTCAACCGCAAAGATTTCCACTCTTTCAATGTCCAACTCATTTGTTACCACCAGCGTCGGATCTTGGCAGTTGATGTGAGGTACCCAGGCATCAGCCATGATTCGTTCATTCTGCGCCAGACCAGTGTGCCCGCCATCTTCACCTGCCCGAATCAGGATTGCGGTTGGCTGCTTGGGGAAAAGGGATATCCCATCCACTTGGCTGCTCACTCCACTGCGGAACCCCAGGACAGCGCCAGAGCAATAGAAACATAGAAAATAGGTGGAGGAGGTGGCCATTTGGCCCTTCGAGCCTGCACCACCATTCAATAGGATCATGGCTGATCATGCAACTTCAGGACTCCATTCCTGCTTTCTCTCCATACCCCTTGATCCCTTTAGCTGTAAGGGCCACATCTAACTCCCTTTTGAATATATCTAATGAACTGGCCTCAACAACTTTCTGCGGTAGGGAATTCCACAGGTTCACAATACTCTGGGTGAAGAAGTTTCTCCTCATCTCGGTCCTAAATGGCTTACCCCTTATCCTTAGACTGTGACCCCTGGTTCTGGACTTCCCCAACATCGGGAACATTCTTCCTGCATCTAACCTGTCCAATCCTGTCAGAAGTTTATATGTTTCTATGAGATCCCCTCTCATTCTTCTAAATTCCAATGAATATAAGCCTAGTTGATCCAATCTTTCTTCATATGTCAGTCCTGCCATCCCGGGAATCAGTCTGGTGAACCTTCGCTGCACTGCGTCAATATCAAGAATGTCCTTCCTCAGATTAGAAGACCAAAACTGTACACAATACTCAAGGTGTGGCCTCACCAAGGCCCTGTACAACTGCAGTAAGACCTCCCTGCTCCTATACTCAAATCCCCTCGCTATGAAGGCCAACATGCCATTTGCCTTCTTCACCGCCTGCTGTACCTGCATGCCAACTTTCAATGACTGATGTACCATGACACCCAGGTCTCGTTGCACCTCTCCTTTTCCTAATCTGTCACCATTCAGATAATATTCTGCCTTCATGTTTTTGCCACCAAAGTGGATAATCTCACATTTATCTACATTATACTGCATCTGCCATGCATTTGCCCACTCACCCAACCTGTCCAATTCACCCTGCAGCCTCTTAGCATCCTCCTCACAGCTCACACTGCCACCCAGCTTAGTGTCATCTGCAAACTTGGAGATATTACATTCAATTCCTTCATCTAAATCATTAATGTATATTGTAAAAAGCTGGGGTCCCAGCACTGAACCTTGCGGTACCCTATTAGTCACTGCCTGCCACTCTGAAAAGGACCCGTTTATTCCTACTCTTTGCTTCCTGTCTGCCAACCAGTTCTCTATCCACATCAATACATTATCCCCAATACCACATGCTTTAATTTTGCACACTAATCTCGTGAGGGACCTTGTCAAAAGCCTTTTGAAAGTCCAAATACACCACATCACTGATTCTCTCTTGTCCACTCTACTAGTTACATCCTCAAAACATTCTAGAAGATTTGTCAAGCAGGAATTCCCTTTCATAAATCCATGCTGACTTGGACCGATCCTGTCACTGCTTTCCAAATGCGCTGTTATTTCATCTTTAATAATGGATTCCAACATTTTCCCCACTACCGATGTTAGGCTAATCGGTCTATAATTCTGTGTTTTCTCTCTCCCTCCTTTTTTTAAAAAGTGGAGTTACATTAGCTCATCATCATAGACAGTCCCTGGGAATCAAGGAGGACTTGCTTCCACTCCCAAAGTGAGTTCTTTGGTGGCTAAACAGTCCAATACGAGAGCCACAGACCCTGTTACAGGTGGGACAGACATACGTCGAGGGAAGGGGTCGGTGGGGCTGGTCTGCCACACGCTCCTTCCATTGCCTGCGCTTGGCCTCTTCATGCTCTTTGCGTTGGGACTCGAAGAGCTCAACGCCCTCCCGGATGTACTTTCTCCACCTCAGGCGGTCTTCGGCCAGGGTCTCCCAGGGGTCAGTGGTGATGTCACACTTTACCAGGGAGGCTTTGAGGGTGTCCTTATAACGTTTCCGCTGTAGAGAAGGCACCTCAAGTCACTGGAGATATATTACCAACGGTGTCTCCGCAAGATCTTGCAAATCCCGCTGGAGATATATTACCAACGGTGTCTCCGCAAGATCTTGCAAATCCTGCTGGAGATATATTACCAACGGTGTCTCCGCAAGATCCTGCAAATCCCCTGGGAGGACAGGCGCACCAACATCAGTGTCCTCAACTAGGCTAACATCCCCAGCATTGAAGCACTGACCACACACGATCAGCTTCGCTGGGCAGGCCACATAAGTTCGCATGGCAGATACGAGACTCCCTAAGCAAATGCTTTATGCGGAGCTCCTTCATGGTAAACAAGCCAAAGGAGGACAGCGGAAACATTACATTAGCTACCCTCCAATCCATAGGAACTGATCCAGAGTCGATAGACTGTTGGAAAATGACCATCAATGCATCCACTATTTCTAGGGCCACTTCCTTAAGTACTCTGGGATGCAGACTATCAGACCCTGGGGATTTATTGGCCTTCAATCCCATCAATTTCCCTAACACAATTTCCTGACTAATAAGGATTTCCTTCAGTTCCTCCTTCTCGCTAGACCCTCGGTGCCCTAGTATTTCCGGAAGGTTATTTGTGTCTTCCTTAGTGAAGCCAGAACCAAAGTATTTGTTCAATTGGTCTGCCATTTCTTTGTTCACCATTATAAATTCACCTGATTCTCACATATCTATAGAAGCTTTTGCAGTCAGTTTTTAATGTTCCCTGCAAGCTTACTCTCATACTCTATTTTCCCCCTCCTAATTAAACTCTTTGTCCTCCTCTGCTGAATTCTAAATTTCTCCCAGTCCTCAGGTTTGCTGCTTTTTCTGGCCAACTTTTCTGCCTCTTCCTTGGATTTAACACTATCCCTAATTTCCCTCGTTAGCCACGGTTGAGCCGCCTTCCCCGTTTTATTTTTATGCCAGACAGGGATGTACAATTGTTGAAGTTCATCCAAGTGATCTTTAAATGTCTGCCATTGCCTATCCACCGTCAACCCTTTAAGTGTCATTCACCAGTCTATCCTAGCCAATTCACGCCTCATGACGTTCATCGTGCCACCAGGTGCATCATCGAGCAGTGCATAGGCATCCTCAAGCAGATTCCGGCGCTGCTCGGGTGGTATCTTGCAGTACTTTCAACTGGTCTCCATAATCATCGTGGTCTGCTGCATGCTGCACAACCTTGACATCATGAGGGGACAGCTGCTGGAGATCGAGCCAGTAGTACCACCTGACAACGAGGAGAAGGAAGTGCAGGAGGAGGAGGAGGATCCCCGTCGCCCCAGAGCTAGGAGGTGTTGTCCACATCGCAACTCTGGGTCTCATAGCTGCTCGCTTCAGATAATCCCATCCACACATGACCCTTCAGGTCCCACTTTCAATGGCCATCGCAATGTGCCTTAACGCAGACTTGCCCACCCCCAAATGAAACACTTGGCCAGATATATGTGCCAAAAATAAAGATTTATCAAATTATCCAAAACAGACCATAAAGAATATAATACTGTAATCATTTTTTATCTCTGCGCATCTCACTATAATATCTGTTACATGTGACTAGCCTAACACTATGCCTAACTGACATCCTTGTGGCTGCATCATGAGTCCAGGAAGGCTGCTGTGGTTGGGACCTACAGCTGTCCTTCTAGGACACCCATGGAACACCTCTGGGCCTGGAATGGCTGGGTGCAGACTGGTCAGCACCCTCCTGGGAGGGTGCGTCCTCACATATATGGAGGTGCCCGACACCTCCCCTGCAATCTCCCTCCATGCATTATGTACTGGCGGTCTGCCAGGTCTCCCCACGTCGGGAAACAGTATTCTTCTTCTGTCCTCCACACTGTCCATCAGTGTCTCCAGCTCCATGTCAGTGACCCTGTTGGCTCGCCTTGCATTTCTTACAGCAGCCATCCTTCCAAACTCCTTCCCCCCTCAGGGCCTTGCTGCAAACTCTGATCTTTAAAAAGGCCAGGGAGCAACTGGCTTGTTAGAAACCCTTACCTGCATGCTGAATTTCTCAGTGGTGATAATGCTCAAATTAAGACAACCGCAGCGCTGAAAAATACACTTTGGAAGGGTTCATTAGCGCTGGAGCACATTTGTTCATTTTTGGAGCTGAATATGGGGTGGCCCAGCCACAAATCTTTTTTAGTGCTAATGGCCGCAATAAGGTGGGGTGGGGGTTAGAGCACCAGCTTTCCAGCAGGTCTGAATTTCAGGCCCATGATGTCAATAGGTGTGTGACAGCATGGGTAGCAAGTTGGTGAAGGAAAAATAAGCAGTGAGTGGTAATATTTGGATGTTGTTCAGACTGCAGGGATGTAAATAGTTGTGTTCCCCGGGGATCGGCGTTGGGACTGTTGCTTTTCTCCATACGACTATATCTCTCACCTTGGCTGCAGGGAGCAGAGCATCGAGAATGGCAGCTTACACAAATAGGAAGCGTGAGGAGGATTGGACGTCACTTCAGGAGGACAGATGTGCCAGTAAATTGGGCAGACCGATGAAATATAATGCAGACAAAAAACAAGAGTCAGGCTAATTTTGTATCTTTATAGATTTGAATCCATAAATGACACCCATAAATAAATATACAACTATTGACAAAACACGAAGTGCAAGTTCTTATGAAACGACTGCTCCAGTCCATGGGGTTAGAATGACTATTTCAAAAGGTGCACATCTCTTAATCCATGGGGACTAGTCTGAACATTGACGTTCAAAGCTCCTTTACCAAACAGAAATCCAGGGGAAGGGGCAAAATAACCAGCGCAGGGCACTGCCAATGGTGAAGAAAATAGAAGACCCGGTAAATCAAAAAGGTTGGGGTTTTTAGAGACTGCAGAAGGAAGAGCAGACTGAGGGGTGGAGTTAGGGGAAGGAGTTGAGAGAGCCTGGGTAAGAATGGGTTAAGATCAAGAGCCTGTGCGATGAGTCAAGATTCAACACAAGCTGAGACACACGGAGGGCGAGTGTGTAGGAACATAAAAGGAAAAGTGCGGAGGAGTTAGGGCTGCAGCAGTATCATTAAGCACTTTTCGGCAGTACAAATTGTGACAATTACTGAAGAGCTAGGACCTTCATTCACCCCAGCCACATTGGGAGCATTTGCCTCATTTCAGGTTGTGCACATGTAGCCGCAAAGGTAAGTGTGGAAAGGAAAGGAGAAAGAGAAAGGAAAAGATCTTTTACGTCCATCTGAGAGAGCAGGTGGTACCTCAGTTTAACGTCTCATCCGAAAGACGGCCCCTCCGACAGTGCGGCGCTCCCTCAGTACTGCCCCTCCGACAGTGCGGTGCTCCCTCAGTACTGCCCCTCCGACAGTGCAGGGCTCCCTCAGTACTGCCCCTCCGACAGTGCGGCGCTCCCTCAGTACTGCCCCTCCGACAGTGCGGCGCTCCCTCAGTACTGCCCCTCCGACAGTGCGGCGCTCCCTCAGTACTGCCCCTCCGACAGTGCGGCGATCCCTCAGTACTGCCTCTCCGACAGTGCGGCGCTCCCTCAGTACTGCCCCTCCGATAGTGCGGCGATCCCTCAGTACTGCCCCTCCGACAGTGCAGGGCTCCCTCAGTACTGCCCCTCCGACAGTGCGGCGATCCCTCAGTACTGCCTCTCCGACAGTGCGGCGCTCCCTCAGTACTGCCCCTCCGACAGTGCGGCGATCCCTCAATACTGCCCCTCCGACAGTGCAGGGCTCCCTCAGTACTGCCCCTCCGACAGTGCAGGGCTCCCTCAGTACTGCCCCTCCGACAGTGCAGGGCTCCCCCAGTACTGCCCCTCCGACAGTGCAGGGCTCCCTCAGTACTGCCCCTCCGACAGTGCAGGGCTCCCCCAGTACTGCCCCTCCGACAGTGCAGGGCTCCCCCAGTACTGCCCCTCCGACAGCGCAGGGCTCCCTCAGTACTGCCCCTCCGACAGTGCAGGGCTCCCCCAGTACTGCCCCTCCGACAGTGCAGGGCTCCCTCAGTACTGCCCCTCCGACAGTGCGGCGCTCCCTCAGTACTGCCCCTCCGACAGTGCAGGGCTCCACAGGCAGTGTGGTAATATCACCATTTACAGTCAGTTGCAAACACAAAAAAACTTTTGCAAATGTAATTGTGCTCGTACAGTTCAAGCATTTTAAATTCCCATTGAGTTCACCCGCAGCAGCAAGACAGAACCTGTCGTACCCTCGGGCAGCTTCACACTTTCATTTAAACACAGCGAGAGGTTTTGGGTGAATTTTGTGCTCGTTATAGTCGTGAGCAAGGATGGTCCTGGGAAATGCAACCTCTAGGACTGCCTCGTTGGGTTCAGTGTGGGGCTTCCTCACACCTCTTCCAACTGCAGGTCTCGCCCTGCTGCTTTGAGGAGAGAGCGGCACAAAGCTGGGCCCCGCCTCCCTTTCTCCATCCGACAGAAGCATGTGTCAGCCGCAGCTCAGAAGGCCCACAAAATAACGGGCCTCTGGATCAAAGCTCTGCTGTTTAGATTTCGAACGCAGCGGAGAGAATGTGTTTGCAGATTCGAAAAGTAAAAGTGCCCCAGCATTTCCGTCCCCCTGGAGTCCTTAATACAAAATACTGCGGATGCTGGAATCTGAAATATAAACAGAAAATGCTGGAAATCTCAGCGGGTCAGGCAGCATCTACAGAGAGAGAAACAGAGTTAGCGTTTCGGGTTGTTAAGGAAGTGCAAGGGGCGGAGAAAGGGGGAGGGGAGGAAAGAGCAAAAGGGAAGGTCATCGATTGGGTGGAAGGCAGGAGAGATTAGAGGGACAAAAAGGAAGGTGGGCAATAATGAGATGGCAATGGCACAAGTTAGGAAACAAAAGATGAGTCTAGAGAGGGTGTGAATGGCAGAATTATCACCAGCTCTTCTAATCCTTGGTGTTCTGATGGAGACTTGCTAATTGAGACCACTTCCTACCATAGATCTGCATTCATTGGACAGGCATCGTGGAAGGGCGTTTGAAATCATTCACTTCAAACACTGGCACATTAAACAGTCTCAACCATCAGGGTTACAAGGTAAACAGCAACTGCACAATTCAGACCGACTGGAAGCATTTATCTCCTGTAATATTTGTACGTACAAGCCAATAACCGGCTGTTTCCCACACTCTCCCAGCTCCAGGAACGTGGAACACCCTTCACACTACAGAATGGAAGAGTTAACCAGCCGTTCACAAAGTTCCCGGTATTCTAATACTATTGCAACTCGGCTTCTCTTTCTCCCCCTTTAAAAATCCTGAAATAAAACACTTTTAAAGTATGCTCATTTAAAAACAAAAGTCATGTACTAACTACACAGTGGCAGCCTTTGTCCTTATGCACAACTTCACAGCAGCATCTGGGAAACAGCCACTTGCTCAGATCACCTCCGGGCAACAGTGTGCTGAAAGAGAGTGTCGGTTTAGCAAGGAGCCAAATCAAATTCCCCACATTTTTGTAGGGAATGAAGTATCTAGTTGGAATTAAAGAAAAACAAACATTTAAAGTACATAACTATTGACAGCTGATTGCAAGTGCACGCGTCCAGGCTGGGCACAGTGGGGGTCCAGGGTCCAGGGTCCGCTCACCCTCCTCTCCCATTTCATACAATCAGACAGCACAGGATGCAGCCATTCGGCACATCGTGCCTGTACCACTTCGATCCAAGGGCCATCCCATTAATTTCTCCCCGCCTGTAAGGTCCGGCTCTTGCGGAGGACAGTTCCTCTGGCACTGAGCTGGTGCCTCGCCCATGGGGCATTCTTCCCTGGCTGGGAAGTCTAGAACAAGGGGTCACAGTCTCAGGATACAGGGTAGGAAATTTAGGACCGAGATGAGGAGAAATATTTTCACTCAGAGGGTGGTGAACCTGTGGAATTCTCTACCACAGAAGGCTGTGGAGGCCAAGTCACTGAATATATTTAAGAGGGAGATAGATAGATTTCTAGACACAAGAGGCATCAAGGGGTGTGGGGAAAAAGCAGGAATATGGTGTGGAGATAGAGGATCAGCCATGATCATATTGAATGGTGGTGCAGGCTCGAAGGGCCGAATGGCCTACTCCTGCTCCTATTGTCTATGTTTCAAGCACAAGCCGAGGCAACCAAGGCCAGCCAGATCACCCTGGACTGCATCCCAGCGGAGCTCGATCCTGGCCTCGCCCCATGGCTGCTCTCACACCAACACGTTGTCAGGACTGGAGAATTTTAGCTATGAGGAAAGATTGGATAGGCTGCTGTTTTCTTTGGAACAGAGGCGGCTTAATCGAGGTGTATAAAATTATGAGGGGCCTGGATAGGGAGGACCTATTTCACTTAGCAGGGGGGTCAACAACCAGGAGAGTTTAACGTAATTGATACAAGGATTAGAAGGGAGTTGAGGAGAACTTTTTTTCACCCAGTGGTGGTGGGGGTCTGGAACTCACTGCCTGAAAGGGTGGTAGAGGCAGAAACCCTCACCACATTATAAAAAGTACTTGGATGTGCACCTGAAGTGCCGTAACCTACAGGGCTACGGACCGAGAGCTGGGAAGTGGGATTAGGCTGGGTAGCTCTTTGTCAGCCGGCACAGACACGATGGGCCGAAATGATCTCCTCCTGTGCTGTAAGTTTTGATGATTCCGTGACATTAGGAGTCGCTGGATAGCAGTTAGAAACAAGATAACCTTCCCCATCCTAGCTCAGGGAGGAAGATGGATCATAGCTAACTGCCTGGGAGCAGCTCACTCAGCACAGAGTAGGAACCTGCCCCGGACATTGAGCCGTGTGCCTCAGTTACACGCTGCCTCTGCCCAGTGGAGCTCTGCAATTAACTTTTTAAATAAAGGTGACTACAGTTTACAAAATTAACATGTGAAAGAATTAACTCTCAGCTCTGTAGATAGTAAAATAAACCCATTTAAATGAAAAATAAGACTTTTAATTCATCCAAATGCACACATCTGCAAAGAATTAAAATAAAATAAATATTCTAAATATGTTCTCTTAAGCCTTTGGTAAAGAACTTCTGCTTAACATGAGCAAGTGGACACAGGTATGAACACGACAGGGGACGAGAATCTCACCCTGCTCTCCACTTATACATCCTCAGCAGCAGTTACACATTTGCAAAATACTGCAGATGTGGAACACTCACATATGCACATAGACACACACAAACACAGGGACACACGCATACACCCACACATGCATGCACTCTCACACACATACACACACAAACATGGGCACACACACATGAAGGATACACACAATACATGCACTCACACACGCAGATACATGCACTCACATGCACACAAGGATACACGCACTCACATGCACACAAGGATACACGCACTCACATGCACGCAAGGACGGACACACACACATGGACACACATGCGCAGACATGCCACACAGCACAGCACCACACAAACCAGCTGCCCAGGAACAAGGGCTCACTCTCTCAATACTGCTGTCCTGGTGTGTCCATGCGTGTGCGTGAGTGCATGTATCCATGCATGTCCACGCGTGTGTCCATGTGTGTGTGTGTGTCTATAACCACATCCTTAGATAAGGCAACCATCCTTTAGGTATCAGTAACTGTAACATTTGAAGACGGGCTGGAAAAGAGTTTTCCCCAAAAGTGGATTGTACAAAAGGCCATGTCTACATGCGAGACAGTCAGTCGGACATGTGCCAGAGAGTCGACTGCACGCGTACAAAGGAAAGACAGGCCTTTTAAAATTGGCGTTCTCTATCTGATTCCGGACTGGGCGAAGAGCGGGCAACCCTACCAGCTCATCGACAGCAGTCGTCTCGCTGTGAAATGTGGTTTTAAAACAATGGAACTTATAGCAGCAGGCAAGATGAAGAGGCAGCAAAGCTCTGCGCCTGGGAAATAGCGGTGGGGAGCAACCAGGCAGAAGCCACCTTCCCACATAGAGAGAGCGTCACTGAGCCCTTTCACAGGGACGCTTGTGGCTATTCACTTTCGCCATCGGGAATCGTGTGTGGCATGGGATGATTCCACAAAAACAATTGGAACAGTCTTACTAAAAATGGCACACAGGACAGTAAATATTTCTAACACAAGTACACTCGTGGCTTCTAGTTCACGGGATAAAACATCGGTGCAAATTCACAAAAGGACCAAAGACATACGAGGCAGGAAGGGAGGGGATTAATGGAGGGTTCAGAGATCTAATTGTGTTTACCCCATGTAAATATACAACGTCACATCATGGGGTGACTTTCAGTACTGGTAATGGCACCCCGCGAGTCTGCGCATTCGGAGCCCTCTCGAACAATGCTGCAATGCTGGGGCTGTGGTAGGGCCTTGGCTCACAGAATCTGCACAGTGCAGGACACCGCGTGCATGAACCTGCTCTCGGGCCATTTCGTGGGACTAGATTCACTTTGTGATGGAAGTTTCGATTCAACAAACGACAGCTGCACCCAGCGAACAGACACACAACACCAAGCATCGGAAACCAGAGATGGCGAGCTATGGAATAGCTTTTCCATCAAAGTAGGCTGCTTTCCAGGAACATCACAGGGCTTGCAAGTGGCTGAAGTGCAGTGTCATCGCCCATGCAGCGTGTCAGCAGTGTATCGCCCTCAACATCTTCCCTTCCAGCTCTTTAGTGCAAACAGGTCGAGTGGTGTTTCCTGCCCTCTCTCTCGCTCTCCTCCTGCTCCAACACCAGACACAAGCACAAACTCGCGACTGCGGAGTCCTTTTAAATGCGAGTAATCAGACCATTCTTGTCCGGTTGGAGAAAGTTCTTGACCATTGCATCAATCAGTTTGTTGAGCTCTTCTGCCAGGCAGGCAGTGTTACTGGAAATTAAAAAAAAACTTTTAAAGCAGAGTACACAAGTCAGGCCTTGGCCAAGCACCTAGAATTGTGAAGCAATACATTCCAAGGGGGGGAAAAAAAACAAGGAATCGGGAGAATACACTCAACGGAAGTGTGGAGTTGTGGAGAAAGCATCCTGCAGCGGTTCAAACACAGCGAGCGAGAGAGCGGGTAGATAAAACCAGAGAAAAGCCATCAGCATTTTGGGTTTTTAGAAACAGGAGACGGGGTACAAGAGTAAATGATAAATGTGTTCAAGGCAATAGTTGGCCATAATTACATAAGCAGTTTTGAGCACTATATTATCCCCTGGGAGGACAGACACACCAATGTTAGCGTCCTCGACCAGGCCAACATCCCCAGCATTAAACCACACTCGACCCGCTCCGCTGGGCAGGCCACATTGTTTGCATGCCTGACACAAGACTCCCAAAGCAAACGATCTACTCGGAACTCTTACATGGCAAGCAAGTCCCAGATGAGCAGAGAAAATGTTTCAAGGACACCTTCAAAGCCTCCTTGATAAAGTGCAACATGCCCACCGACATCTGGAGTCCCTGGCCAAAGACCGCCCTAAGTGGAGGAAGTGCATTCGGGAGGGCACTGAGCACCTCGAGTCCCGTCGCCGAGAGCATGCAGAAACCAAGCGCAGGCAGCGGAAGGAGCGTGCGGCAAACCAGTCCCACCCACCCTTTCCTTCAACCACTCTCTGTCCCACCTGTGACAGAGACTGTAATTCCTGTATTGGACTGTTCAGTCACCTGAGAACTCACTTTTAGAGTGGAAGCAAGTCTTCCTCAATTCCGAGGGCCTGCCAATGACGATGATGATATAGAAAGGACAATAAAGTCACCACAATTATATTAAGGATAGAAAATTCTAGTTAGGAGAGACACGAGTTACTGGGATAATTTCCATTGGAGGAGTAAAGAGTAAGAGCAGACTTCAAAAAAAATTAAATGTTTTGTTCCAGTGAATAGAGAAAAACCATTTCCTCTAGTAGGGGTGCCATCAATATAAAATGCTCACTGAAGGAGTGCGGAGAGGGTTCAGGAGAAATCTCCAATCCCCGAGCCAGAGGGGAGGGTCTGGGGGATGGGAGGAACCACTCACGCCCCTCCTGGTCTGCAAGTAGTGATCCCCGAGCCTCGCTGCCACTGCCGGGTTTTAGCTATGAGCAAAGATTGGATATGCTGGGATTGTTTACTTTGGAACAGAGGAAGCTGAGGGGAGACTATATTAAAGGTGTATAAAATTATGAGGGGTCGAGATACAGTGGATAGGAAGGACCTATTTCCCTTAGCAGAGGGGTCAACAACCAGGGGGCATAGATTTAAAGTAATCGGTAGGAGGTTTAGAGTAGATTGGAGGGGAAATGCCCTCACCCAGAGGGTGGTGGGGGTCGGAACTCACTGCCTGAAAGGGTGGTAGAGGCAGAAACCCTCAACACATTTAAAAAGTACTTGGATGTGCACCTGAAGTTGCGTAACCCTACAGGGCTACGGAGCGAGAGCTGGAAGTGGGATTAGGCTGGATAGCCCTTTGTCGGCTGGTGCGGACACGATGGGCCGAATGGCCTCCTTCTGTGCTGTAAATTTCTGTGAAAACCTTCCAGCCTCATTAACAGATTTAAAATTTCAACCCCTCCCCTAGGACTGCCCGTCCTTGTTCTGTCTCGGGTAAAACCTCGACTTTTTGGACATTTAACCCCTGCACCCGCTCACCCATGTTAAAACTCCCCCTCGTGTCACTAACCTCTGTCCCGGGGGTGCACAGAACTCAGCGTAGTATTTGATCTTTGGCTCTGTGCCACTGACGCGGAGAGTGGCGACACACCCGTTGAGGAAGGTAAAGGTCAGCATCTGGCTGCTTCTGCTCATCGGCAGTACCTGTCCCGGGGAAAAGATCACCCTTTGGTTTAGCTCATCAGA